>NW_015162615.1:0-7698 GCF_001447785.1 Gekko japonicus
CACCTGGAGGCTGGCACCTCAAGTTCCAGTTTCTTTGAAGGCTTTTGTTAGAGGACATTTAGACTAAACACCAAATCAAGGCTCCTCAGTGTATTCATTTACAGTACACTCCTAGGCAGACTTCTACTCTTTCTATATCCATTGAAGTCAATGGGCTTAGAACGGCATAATTCTGTTTAGGACTGCTCAGACTCTCTTGATGGACACCCTAGGGGAGGGATCAGATCATTATGTCCCCCAATGACAAAAGCAAAGCGACATTTGAAGTTATAATTAAGTGTGATTCATGGGGCGAAATGGAGCTAATGGAAAGGATCAATTTCAGGGTGTTTATTTGTTGAGAACATTATGGTGTAACTGATGCCACCACGTGAACAGAGTCTAGTGGGACCTTTAAGACCCAGGTCATTGCAGCCATAAATACTGTGACACATTCCACACCATTCAGTTTAATTTAAAAAAAGTGGGGATGAAATTGAAATAAGATGTTCCTCAGTGGAACAGGCTTCCTCAGGAGGTGGTGGGCTCTCCTTCTTGGGAGGTTTTCAAACAGAGGCTCAGTGGCCATCGGACAGCCATGCTGATTGTGTGAACTTAGGCAGATCATGAGAGGGAGGGCAGGAAGGGTTGCTTCAGTGCTTGGCCAAACTTGCTCAACGTAAGAGCCACATAGAATAAACGCCAGATGTTTGAGAGCCGCAAGACTGAAACAAATATTACACTCGATGTTTTTATTTTTAAAAAATATGCAAATTTGCTTTTTATTAACATTAAATGAGATTGCCAAAAATGGGTCATTTCCTGCAGGAGCGCACAGGAGCAGAGCTCCGGCAGTAAAGAGCCTAGGGGGCGGGCACATGCAGCAAGCCCCACCCCCTGCTCCCAGAAGCCCTCAGTCAGAGCAAGAAGCAGCCAGGTAAGTTGCAGAGCTCCCCCCAGCCCCCCCGGTCCAAAACAGTCCAGTGGCACCTTTAAGACCAGGTTTTATTCAGGTACAAGCTCTCCCTCCTCTGCGAGCACAGATCTGCATGTCCCCCCCCCCAATAGCTAGCAATCCAAAACAGTCCAGTGGGGTCTGAGCGGTGGGTGTTGCCTTCTGACACACTTCCAGCGATGTCAGGGGGTGTGGCACATGCAAATAAGTCATGCTAATGAGTTATGCCAATGAGCTCCTGCACCTCTTTTTCAACAAAATTACCCATGGCCAAAAATAAAAACAAAAGGGGTAAAAACAGATCTTGATAATTATATTTATCTGTTTGCTAATGATATTGATTGATCTAAGAGAGAGAAAAAGAGAGAGATGGAAAGAAAGAATGAAAGAGGTGGAAAGAAAGAAAAAGAAAGAGAGAAACAAAGAAAGCAAATAGATGGGAGGGAGGGAGGGAGGGGGAAAAGCATGCCTCCTCTTCGCTTCCCCAGCTGCCCTGCTGAAAGCTGCACAATATGTGTGAAAGAGCCCCATGTGGCTCCCAAGCCGCAGTTAGGCCACCCCTGCTCAAAAGACCGTTCCGCACATGTGGCAAGTATAAGGTGATAGGATGCTGAAAATCAGAAAGGAATGTATTACTTCAGATTGCTGCAGGTTAGTTGCTCCCCTGCGTTAACATAAAAATCCTTCCAATTAAAAACAAAACAAGCAAAGAACTGAGCCAGAACCTTTCTCCCTGGTATAACAGTTTTCCATTTGAAGGAAGGGTTTGGGGGTTTTCTATACCAGAGAGTATTCATGAATGGGGAACCCCCCCCAGCAGACTAAAGTGGTACAATCCATTCTCTCACTCCATTCCTCCGCATGCACAGACCCAGATTAAGAGTTTGCTTAATGAAAACTGTAAGAAACAAACGCTTACCGCGAGGACAGCTGCAATCGGTATAGCCGCATTCATAAAAACTGCAAAAAAACAAAGTACAACCGTTAATGCCCTTCATACACCAAACTGGAGTCCATTGAAGAAAAATTAGGGAAGAACTATGACCTTTCCCGTGAATATTATTTCCTGCCTATAATCAAAATATTGGACAACTCCTTATGAGGCCAAAAAAAAAAAATACTTTCCACTTCAGATCTTAAACAAAAACAAACTTGGAAATATTATGATTTGTGTATTTTCTTGAGCTAGGGAACGTATTCCCCAAAGAGCTGTCAAATTGGGTACCATAGTGAAAATGTTGCTTTGTGTGTTTGTGTGTATGCAAAAGGATGTTTTTTTAAAAAAAAATACTGGGGTTATAAGTCGCAGGTCAGTCGAAATCCTGGGACGGTAATTGACTTTAAAACTCTTAATTTACGAGCTCCACAGATGTTATCTCTGTAATTATTCGTGTAAACGAACAGATGTTCAGCTTAGAGGGTTATTTCTTCCCGGCCTCCTTTGTTTGAGAGTATGAGAAAGTCAGAAGAGGTCAGAGCGTCATTTTTATTGGACCAAGAGTGCAGAGTTACACGAATTTGTAAGCTTCACTAAGCTTATTCCCAGTTTAGAGGAAATTGTCTGAAGAAGAAAAAATGCAGAGATCTGGGATCTCATTCTCAGTAGGGAATGTGATCCCTCTCCGCCCGAACTGGCAAACTCTGGGAACAGTCAAGGAGATGATCCCTTTCAGGATCTCCCTCCCAATCTCCAAACTCTAAAACTAGGGTAAGGAAATGAAAGGCTCAGGGGGATGCTTTTGAAAGACTCATCATGACCTAGGTGGTATACAGCAGGACTGGGCTAGCAGAAAGGGGTATAATTGGAAAAGTGTTGAAGGTGCCATTCTTGAGTGCCCTTTTAAGCTACCGGTGGTTGCTCTTCGGGGGGGGGCTTCCCCCCTGCCGGCCAGTGGCTGTGAAATCAGGGGATCCCCTGCCCCCACCTGGGGACTGACATCCCTAGGAGTCAGAAGGCTTTATAAGGTAAAGGTTTCCCTTGCTCGAAAGCCAGTCGAATCTGACTCTAGGGTTGCGGTGCTCATCTCCGTTTCAAAGCCGAAGAGCCAGCGCTGTCCGAAGACGTTTCCGTGGTCACGTGGCCGGCATGACTGAACACCAAGGCGCACGGAACGCTGTGACCTTCCCACCGAAGTGGTCCCTATTTATCTACTTGCAATTTCTTGCTTTCGAACTGCTAGGTTGGCAGGAGCTGGAACCAGAGACGGGAGCTCACTCCGTCATGTGGCACACTCGGGTCTCAAACTGCTGAACTACCGACCTTCCACAGCCTGCAGTTCAGCGTCTTAACCACTTGAGCTCAAGTACAGAAATGCATATACTTCATCCTTGAAGTCAACCGCTCAGATTGTGGTTATGTTAGATTAGTCCCTTACATTGGATAACAAAGGCTTCCCAACTGGTCACGTGGAGGGCGCCATTACTCACTGGAAAGAGACGTGTAAAGGGCAAATGTCTTGAGACTGGTGAGTTCCTTCATCCTGGTGTCCTCCACGCTTCTACAGAATATATGTTCCCACGCGTACAGTTTTAACAGTTTGATGCCTTTCAGGATTTCATTGGTTTTCTTCAGCCTCTCTGTAGAATAATCCTTTCCATTAAGCGCACATAGAATGAATGAAAGAAAAAACACACACCATTCCATTCCATTCTTAAAACAATGCAGAAGGAGGATAAAAAAGAGAGGACCTTGAGAAAGCTATTATCTATTTTAAGCTTGGGGTTTTTTTAACCCACCTCTCATTGGAAAAAATGTCAAGTGGGGGTCATTAAAAAAAAGAAAGAAAACGCTTTGTCAGCTCCGAAATTGCAAACCATATTATTAAGAACAATAACATGAAAATTATTTATTTATTTATTCGATTTATATCCTGCCTTCCTTGCGTAGCAGGCTTGTCTTTTCAGCTGCATCTTTAAAACAGGGGCATCTAATTTAGGGGGGGAATGTCCCACTGGGTCCCTGCCCTGGAGGGCCATTGGTGGCCAAGCCCCCACAACTGAGCCAGTGACTACAGGGCAACATAGAACCTTCCTTGTTAATCGGCATCAGCTCACCAATTGTCTTCTCCAGCACTGCTGCCCTTTGGTGGAATGAGAGTGAGCCCCTGTCCGTTGTCAAGCCCATAGAGTTCAGTGGCCCCCAAAGTGCTGTCTTTTAGTGGCTGCTCAGCTGAGCTTGTTCCAGGGCCATTTTCACTTCCCAGTCCGCTTCCGCTATTCAAGTTTACTTTTACAATGAGTTCCTTGCATCTCAGATGATGGGATAACTAGTTTTGGGAAGTGATGCAAGGAACTCTTGGCGCAAATGCAACACCTTTGCATTAAAACGAGCTGGCGATTACATTAGTCGCTGCTAGCATTTTATAAACAATTGAAATTCAAAATAATGCCCTTGAATGAAATTTATACCATTTTTTAACCTTGGTTGAAACTTGACAAATTATATTAAAAAGGACAAACGATAAGGCAATGCAAATTTAAAAAAAAACATTTGTTTTGCAGCTAGGCCTGCCAAATCTCACCAAATCGCGGCGGGGGATCTGCATGTCTTTGCAGAATCCTTGCTGCGGGGACCGCGGGATGGGTTGCACCGCTGTCGCCAGGACATGACGCTATGTGTTGCTCTGGCAACGGGGCTGTTTGGAGCCTCGTTGCCAGAGCGACGCGTAGCGTCAGATCCTGGCGACGGCGGGTGCCACGCATCTCGCTGTCCCCGTGGCAAGGATTCTGTGAAGACCTAAGATTCCCCGCTGCGACTTGGCAACCCTATTTGCAGCAGCTGTCACCACAGCACAAGGATCTTCACTGTGTGATGGAAGATAAGCTGCAGCAGCCATTTTGTGGCTGGCTCCGCCTCCTGCAGCAGTCATTTTGTGGCTGGATCTGCCTCCTTCAGCAGCCATTTTGTGGCTGCGCCTGCCCACCACACTGTGTGAGAATTACAAAAGTGCCCACAGGCTCAAAAGGGTTGGGGACCGCTGCGATAAAGTTACAGTTTCTATACCAGCTCATTTTCACAATTGTTCCTGGAATATTTAGGAGTATGCAATCTGCCCCAATTCCAGAGACTGGCTGGAATCACGAGCCATTTCAGAGGAACGGGGAAGAGGATGGTTCATAGATAGGGATGCCAGCCTCCAGGTGGGACCTGGGGATCCCCCGGAATTAAAGCTCATCTCCAGACTACAGAAATCAGCTCCCGTGGAGAAAAGGGATTCCTTGGAGGGTGGACTCTGTGGCATTGTACCCCAGTGAAGTACCTGTCCTCCCCATGTTCCGTCCCCACCTGGAGGCTGGAAACCCTAACGGACCTGGACGTTATTCCACACAGTCCATAATAAAGCTTTTTACAGGTAACAGCTGTGCGGTTCTGGAGCGGCCATTTTGTGAAGAGCTCTCAGTAACCCCTCGCATACCATAACAATAAACACACGAAAAGGATCGTCAACAGGTTTCACCGAGACAAGAACCATTTTGCCACAGAGGGCAAATCCTCGTCACCAAGACTATAAGGAGGTAGTCCAGCCCCTCGGTTATACCTTTTGTGGAGTAAAAAGTACCAGTACTGAAATATAGGCTAGGGAAGGAAGATACCTTCACCCCAAATAATCTCCCACACTCTTTTCAAGGCACCTCTGTTTTTTCTTCTCTTCCCCTCCCATCTTTTTCTTTCTTTTCCCCCAGTCTTCCTGACTGAATAGCCGAAGAATAGATTCTTTTGAACTATGGTGCTGGAGAAGACTCTTGAGAGTCCCTTCGACTGCAAGAAGATCAAATCAGTCCATCCTCAAAGAAATCAACCCTGACTGTTCCCTGGAAGGCCAGATAATGAAACTGAAGCTCAAATACTTTGGCCACCAAATGAGAAGGGAGCACTCCCTGGAGAAGCCCCTGATGCTGGGAAAGATTGAAGGTCAAAGAAGACGGGGACGGCAAAGGATGAGATGGTTAGACAGTGTCATCGATGCAACGAACATGAAATTGAGCAAACTTCAGAGAACGGCGGAAGACCGGAAGGGAGCTGGTCCATGGGGTCGCGAAGAGTCGGACTCGACTGTGCGACTGAACAACAACAAAGTCTTCCTGTCTCTTTTTTCTTTCCTTTAGTTACCCTTCCTCCTTGCCTGTCTGTCTTTCTCTTCCTTTCATTCTCAATTTCTCTTCTCTTTTTAGGTTATAAAAAGTTCAGGGGCAGGAAACAGGCAATGTAGCAGGAAGTTGCTTGTGGGGGGGGAGCTTACAGTAAATCCTGACAACTTACAAGCGTGCTCTTCTGAGCTTCAGCCAGCTTTGTTGCTATGAAATACTGTATCGGAGCCAGCAGTACAATCACAGCGGCACCAACCAAGGCACTTTTCCCTAGTAAGTGGTAGAGCAGGATCACACCCATTATGATCTAGAAAAACAAGAAAAGGAACAGAGAGATGTAGGAAATGGCATTAGTGTACCGTGGATCAGTGTATCCTGAAGACCCGGGGGGGGGGGACAAGGACCCGGAAATCAAGTCATCCTGAACCCCGGGGGGGGGGGACGAGGACACGGAAGGCGTTGCATTGACAGGGTGATGTCATTTCCTGGCCCAACCCGGAAGTGATGTCACACCTCTCTATGATTCAGCAGAAACTTTATGGTTTTACCATACCGTTTCCACTGAATCCTAGAGCAACATTATGTCACTTTCAAGTTCAGCTTGGAAATGACATCAGGCTGTCAATGCAACAGTGAATTCCCCCTTAATTTCTCCCCCTGCTGGTTTACCAAGCAGTAGTGGGAGTTGGGGGAGCGGCCACAGAACCTCTTGCTATCTGAAGAGAAATGCCACCGCCATGGGATCAAAACAACCCAGCTTAAGAACACTGATGCAAACCTTCTGTTCCTGCTTGCTCCATTCAAACAAGCGAGAAGACAGATAGACAGACAGACACTTGTCTTGTGTCCTACAGAAAGACTGGAAGGTTTCTGGTTGTCTTCATCCTTCTTAAACACAGAGGACACAAATACAGCCTCATATCCAAATGCTGTTCCTCCTTGAATGATATGGTAAGACCGTCCTGAGACAGGGGGAATCCTGTGACATTTGCATTGTGTCATCATTCCGAACCACATTGGTCCTTATATATGTATGTCAGGGGTCATTTCGTAGAAAAAGAGGTGCAGGAGCTCATTAGCATAACTTATTTGCATATGCCACACTCCCTGACATCACTGGAAGTGTGTCAGAAGGCAACACCCTCCGCTCAGGCTCCACTGGACTGTTTTGGATTGCTAGCGCATTTAAGTTCTACAAGAAAACAAACAAGCACAATATGCATTTTACAATTCTCTGACAGAGGAGGAAGGGCTGTGAAGGAAAGGAGTGAAGGAAAGAAGGACAGAAAGAGAGAGAAGGAAAGGAGTGAAGGAAAGAAGGACAGAAAGAAAGAAAGAGAGAGAGAGAGAGAGAGAGAGAGAGAGAGAGAGAGAGAAAGGAGGAAAGGAGGGAAAGAAAGAGAAGGAAAAAAGGAGGAAAAGAAAGAGAGAAGGAAAGAAGGAGGTAAAGAGGAAAAGGAGAGAAGGAAAGGAGGGAATGAAAGAAAGAGAAGGAAAGAGGAAAAGAGGAAGGAAGGAAGAGAAGGAAGAGAAAGAAAGGAAGAAAAGAGAGGAAGGAAGAGAAGTGAGAGAGAAAGAAAAGGAGGGAAAGAAAAGGAAAGGAGGGAAAGATGGCAAAAAGATGGAGGGAGGGAGGGAGGCTCTCCCACCCCCCCCATCAAGCCCCCGCCACCCCC
>NW_015162615.1:7929-8066 GCF_001447785.1 Gekko japonicus
CAGTTTGTAACCAAGGACTTGCTTGTCCTCAGTGTACAGAAATTAGATCAATCTGATACCATATACTAATATATATATTAGAAATGATTTGGAAAATGATTTGGAAAATATTTGAACACCTTGTCTTAAAATATTTT
>NW_015162615.1:10427-24956 GCF_001447785.1 Gekko japonicus
CTTGTCCCATACGGCGTCACTAGTTCCATACGGACACACAGCAGGAGGACCGTCAGGACGGAGAAGTGCCTCGATTCCCCAGCATCGCACTGGCGACGAGGCCACCTCTCAAAAGTCCCATGGCTAGGAGCCTTTCAACCAGGCTCCGGGGGGGTAGCGAGACGTCGCCTTCCCTCCTTTCTGCTGGTGCGTAGATTTCATCCCCGGGAGGTCCGGGAGATGAGTCTGCTCAGCGTATCACCATAAACCGGAAGTCAACCCAAGAGAATTGTTGAAAACGTCTCATTCCTATAATCCCGTAAGGTCACGCGTTTCTGTGCCAATGCCATTTACTCCTGATGTATACAGTTGAAGCTACCTTCTACTGAATCAGACCCTTGGTCCATCAAGGTCAGTATTGTCCACTCAGACTGGCAGCTGCTCTCCAAGGTCTCAGGCAGAGATCTTTCTCATCACCTACTGCCTGGTCCTCTTATGTAGTTATTCTAATGGCCAATAAGAAATGTCCTCTGTGTGTTTCTGTTCATATTTGACTTGGTCCATCAAGGTCAGTATTGTCCACTCAGACTGGCAGCTGCTCTCCAAGGTCTCAGGCAGAGATCTTTCTCATCACCTACTGCCTGGTCCTCTTATGTAGTTATTCTAATGGCCAATAAGAAATGTCCTCTGTGTGTTTCTGTTCATATTTGCATAAAAGTGTGTAACTGGATTGGCTTGTCCACAAAGAATATTCCAACTATGAATGGTCACTCTTGCACAAAGAGAGAATAAAACCCAATGATGCACTGATGCCGCTAAGTCATGAAAGCCCTAAGGTGGAATGCATGGTTCCACTCATTTGTATGATCAGAATGAAACTGGCCACAGTGCCTTTGACACGTCAATGGTTTCATCGTTGGCTTAGTAAGGTTTTCTTACAGGTCAGCAGTGGTTACTGGTGCTGCCACCATCTTTAGTAGGGTTGCCAGGTGCTTACCTTCTTCCGGTGGGGGCTCCATATTGCTTCCCGAGAGTCATAGAGTTTTTAGCCAAATGCTAGAGCGTCCCCATGCAACATGTGTGGCACGATGACGTCACCGCTGGGTGACATCATTGTGCCAGGCATGTCGGGTGCGGCAGGGCTCTTCGAGGCGGGGATCCCTCTGTCGGCCAGCTGAACCCTAACCTTCAGTGACTTCAGCGTAATAAGAAGATAGTGGGTGAAAGTGAATTAGAACCCACCCCACCAAAAGCAGGCTTGTTGAGAGGGGGGCAACAAAATTCTGGAGGGGGGGCTGGGTACTCCACGAAGCCAGGCAAGTCCTGCAGTTTGTTTTCATATGATGTTTAGGTGGAGTATGGGTGGTGGAAAGTTCACACATGTACACATGAAGCTGCATTCTACTGAAACAGACCCTTGGTCTTCTACTTTTGGGATGATTTAAATATCCCTCCTATATTTTTTTTTTACAGTTTTTAGATTTTTCTGCACATCTGGGGATTGCCCCAAATGTGCAGGAAAATCTCCCTGCCCCCCAAGTGCCCCCGATGTGCGAATTTAGATATCCACACGGAGGAGGCATGTTGGGAATTAGATATATAGATGCTGCCCATAGGAAGTGCTCCCCAAGAGAGAAGAATGTCCTTGCTGGATTGACCAAGGTCTGGACATAGTCCAGAGTAGGGTAACAAAGGATGCCATCTGAGACAACGTAGCCAATTTTTGGTTTTTGTTTTTTATTTTGTTTTTAATGGTTGTACATTGCCTAGAGGCTCACATTGTGGGGAATAGGCGATTGTTCATAAATTGAATGAATGAATGAATGGAATGTTAACATCAACTAGCCGTATGCCCCAAGAAGCTGACATCATAGCATGATGCTTCCCCTGGTCTTGTCCCCAGTAACTGGCATGTGTTGTAGTGGTTAGACTGGGACTCTTGGCTTGAAATCCAAACTTAGAGTTGCCAGGTCCCCCCCCGGCCACTGGCAGGGATTGGGGGATAGGATTGTCAGATCCGGGTTGGGAAACTCCTGGAGTTTTGTGGACAGAGCCTGGGAGGACAGGGACCTCACTGGGGTACAACGGTGTTGAATCCACCCTCCAAAGCATCCATTCTCTCCAGGGGGACTGATCTCTGTAGTCTGGAGATGAGCTGTAATTTCAGGGGATCCCCAGCAATGCTCCCTCTAAGCTGTGGAGTCCTGTGAGCAAACATTTTACTTTGTGAGCTTCCTGGCATTAAAGTTGTGAGCGTGCGATTTGGCTGCTGCATAAATTAGTTTGCTCTGGAGCCATCCTTCCTGAGCCAGGACAAAAATCTGTGAGCCGGAGGCTAGAAAACTGTGAGCTGGCTCACACTGACTCAGCTTAGGGGGAACACTGAACCCCAGGTCCCACCTGGAGGCGGGCATCCCTAACCCTGCTAGATGGGTTGTTGGGTGGCGCTGGGCCGGCCACTCTCTCTCAGTCACTCCAATCTATCACAAAGGGTTGCTGTGAGAATAAAAGGGGGAAACGAGACGCGTGACTCCTGCCTTGAGCTCCTCGGAGAAAGGGAGGGATTAAAATATGACGGATAATGTTCTGAAGCCCAGCAAGATTAGATCTCAGCAGCCACGGGGAAGACCCATATGCTTGGCCTGCTCGTATAGATCTAGGCAGGGCTTTTTTTGTACAAAAAACCCAGCAGGAACTCATTAGCATAATAGGCCACACCCAACAGCAGAAACTCATTAGCATATTAGGCCACACCCCTGACAGCACAGCTCATTTGCCCATTAGGCCGCACCCCCATGTTGCCAGAAGTGTGCTCATCCATCCACAACCACCTTTTGCTTCTTATTCTGTTTACCTTGTTTGTTGTCAAAACCCAAGGCTTTTTTTTTTGTAGCAGGAACTCCTTTGCATGTTAGGCCACACACCCATAATGTAGCCAATCCTAATGAGTTTCGGCTGTTGGGTGTGGCCTGTTATGCTAATGAGTTCCTGCTGGGCGTGGCCAACTCAGGAGCCAGCCGAAATTCCATTCCTGTGCGTTCCTGCCCAAAAATAGCCCTGGATATAGGCCTTGAAATGTCATGGCAGCGGCGTGGGATAACACATGGGAATAAGCACTTCCCATTACACATGAAAGGTACTAGAGCTACAACTTAATGCAGCCCAACCCATTCATGGAACTTGTTTAGTTCACTGTATAGAAGAGGGTTGCCATCCTCCAGGTGGGGCCTGAAGATCTCCCGGATTTACAACTGATCTCCAGGCTACAGGGATCAGTTAATGGAATCACAGAATCATAGAGTTGGAAGGGATCTCCCGCATCATCTTGTCCAACCCACGTGCCCCACTGGTGGACCTCCTGACGGCACCTCGTATGTTTGGCCACTGTGTGAGAGAGTGTTGGACTGGATGGGCCATTGGCTTGATCCAACATTGGCTTCTCTTATGTTCTTCTGTTGTTAACTCCCTGCACAATGCCCCGACACACACCCAGTGGCCCCTGCTCCACGGCCAGAAGATGACAAAAAAAACCTCCCTAGAGACTACGGCAGCTTCAGAGGTAGATCAAGACGGCTAGCCCTGTTAGTCTGCCTGTAGCAGCAGAAAAGAGCAAGAGTCCGGTAGCACCTGAAAGACTAACAAAATTGGTGGCAGGGTGGGAGCTTTCGTGAGTCACTGCTCACTTCTTCAGAGCAGTGGCTCATGAAAGCTCATGCCCTACCACAAATTTGGTAGTCTTTAAGGTGTTACTGGATTCTTACTCTTTTCCAAAATTTGTGGCAGGATATGAGCTTTCGTGAGTCATAAGAACATAAGAGAAGCCAATGTTGGATCAGGCCAGTGGCCCATCCAGTCCAACACTCTGTGTCACACAGTGGCCAAAAATACCAGGTGCCAGTAGGAGGTCCACCAGTGGGGCCAGGACACTAGAAGCCCTCCCACTGTTGCCCCCCCCCAGCACCAAGCATACAGAGCATCTCTTGCCCCAGACCAAGAGTTCCTATCTATACCTTGTGGCTAATAACCACTGATGGACCTCTGCTCCATATGCTTATCTAATTCCCTCTTGAAGCCGTCCATGCTCACTGCTTCGGATACTGATCAGTGACTCACGAAAGCTCCAGAGGGTGAACTCCATAGCATCCCATCCCTGCCGAGTTCCTCCCCATCCCTCCCAAATTCCACCCTCCCCAGGCTCCGCCCCCAAATCTCTAAGAATTTCCCAACTTGGAGTTGACAACCTTGGCAAAGAAGGCTTTAAGCTATTGGTCTGTCTTTTATCCTTGTCCAGCTCTCCCCGCTGTTGTACTGGAAAAGACAAATTAAGACAACTTATCTTAAGACCCTTATCAAGACATTTCGCAGCAGGCGAGCCAACGAAGTAACAGCTTTATTCACCAGTAAAGCACCGCGTAGGTTAATGCCTGTTTCTATGGCAACGTAGTAGGAGGCCTGGAGAAAGGTCCTTTGCAGGATGAGGGCCAGGAAGAGGAGAATCGCCAGGACGTAAGCGGTTTTAAGGAAATCGTGCGAGGTCAGATACGGCTGCGTCGAGTCCTTTGGAACAGAAAGAAAGGGAGGATCTCAGAGGGATTTCAGAGCACTCACCCAGATGTAAGGGACAGAAAAAGTTATTGCAGCAAATTAAAGACAACACAGATGACTTAACTTGCATAAGGGTAAACAATAGTTAAGAAGAAAGAAAGCCTGGGCTCAGACATCATACCAAACTGTGATCTTTTATGTGTTTTTATAGTGGTTGTTTTAGTTAGAAGAAGAAGAAGAAGAGATTGGGTTTATACCCCGCCCTCCACTCGGAGTCTGAGAGCGGCTTACAAACTCCTTTCCCTTCACCTCCCCACAACAGGCACCCTGTGAGGTAGGTGGGGCTGAGAGAGCTCTGACAGAAACTGCTCTTTTTCAAGAACAGCTGTGCCAGAAGAACTATAGCTTGCCCAAGGTCACCTAGCAGGTGCAAGTGGAGGAGTGGGGAATCAAACCCGGTTCTCCCAGATCAGAGTCCACACACTTAACCACTGCACCAAACTGGCTCTCTAAAGTGCACAATCAATTTATATTGTTTTATTGTGTGGGGGGGTTGTCATTGGCTTTATATTGTAAGCCGTCTTGAGGTCCCCGAGGGAGAAAGGCAGCTAATGAACATTTTAAATAATAATAACCAATAATAAAAGCCATGCTTCATTTCAACTAAGACTGCGGTCCGATGTGCCATTTGGCGAGGTCGGGAAACGCCCCTATTTCATCCATTGGTATCTGACACAGAGTTCTTAGATCACACATCCCATTTTGCTGTGGGCTCAGCCTGTCCCTGTGCAGACAGCGCGGACGGGCAGGTTTGTTTGGGTTTTGCCTGATTTTGCACATGCGCATAAACGGCGGTGCAGCTTTTTGCACATGTGCTTTTCAACGTCTGGGAAGTGAGTCACCGCTGCCACAGCTTGCCGATCCTTCCATGGAGCACCGTGATCCCTAACACAGATCACTCCCTTTCCCACGCACTGTCACCACTGGCCCAGCGATGGGGACGATTATGCGGTTATGCACCTATTGCTAAGTGTGTGGGAAATGGTGCAGTCAGGATGGACTGAGTAGTCTATCCTGACAACCTCAGAGCCCGCTTGAGAGATCAGACTAGGGAAAATCCATCCATGGCCCATCGGCAAGTGTTAGGACCGGTCTTCCCCAGTGTCTTTTTACTCTGTTTCTGTGGCGGGGCAGCACGGGGTGCCGACAACTGTGGGTCCTTTCCCAGATGTTGCTGCCCGATCGTGCACTTTAGATCCATCAGGCATTCACAGTTTAGTCAGATCTAAAGGCACATCTGACCACAGACCAACTATAGTTCGTGTGATCATCAGACATGGGCCACTCAACTAACCATGGTTAGTTAGGGTACATCAGACCAGGATCTGAAACCATAGTTTAAATCTGGTTTATTAACTATGTTTTCTGGTGGTGAATGGATGCTTAATCCTTGCTTGTACCCTGGTGTCACTCTTGCTGCAATGCAGGCTGGGATGTCAGACAGGTCTCTAGAAGTTTTGCCAGGCAGCCAGCCGGAGGGCTGTGGGTGAGGATATGGTGGGGCTACAACTCTAGGAATCATTGGAAACTCTATGGTTTTACCATATGGTTTTACCATAGAGTTCCCAGAGATTCCTAGAAATGTCACTAGAGTTGCCAGACTCCAGGTGGGACTTGGAGATCTCCTGGAACTAATGCTCATCTCCAGATGACAGGCATCAGTTCTCCTGGAGACAAAGGCTGCTTTGGAGGGGGGATTCTATGGTGTTATACCCTGCTGAGGTCCCTCCCTCCCTCAAACGCTGACCTCCCTAGGATCTACTGGCAGTTCTCCAGGAATTTCCCAACCTGGAGCTGGCAACCTTAGATCCACCGACTGGCTCCATCAGCAGGTGGAGGGCATCGGGTTGGATCCAGACGCAGTTTTCCATCAACGAAATGGAACACCTAGAGAGAAAAAATGAAATACAAATACATTGTTCACTGACACCAAGCGATTCGTTGTCATTCACTTACAAGTAGTGGTTTGTTGGCATCCTCGGAGCTGTTGTTGAAGCTGTCAACGATGCCGGAAATGCAGAGCGGTCCGGCGAAGCCCAGAAGGTCAGCCAGGTAACGGAACATGCTGCTAAGGAGGATCGGCCGGCCAAAAGCCCGGTACATGGCCAGCCAAATGGAAGGGATACGATTTGGTTGGTCGGCCACCTTTTTCTGGAAAAGAAAGCCAGTAAGTCCAGTGGCCACAAGCAAGAGGAGGCTTCCTTAAGAACCTTTGTGTGAACATTGAACATTTGGCTTCTGTCCTTCTCCCAAGAAGTTCAAGGTGTCATAGTGGTTTAGCACTATAGCGCTGACCTTAGAACGTTTTTTAAAAGTTCGAGGAAGATTCCACGGTGGAAACGGGCAGGTTGAGGAAGATTCCACGGTGGAAACGGGCAGGGGGGAAAGCGGCATTGTGGGAAGTGCCATGGATATTTTAAGCAGCACCCCACAGAGATTCAGAAGCGCAACGAAGGGGTTGAAAATGGGGGGGGGAGCCGTTTCCATCAAAAGTGGCTCAATCACACTTTGCTAACCCGATGCAAGTGGATTTGTATGAACAGATAAATAAATTCAACTAGCTGCTGGTTACTAAAACGGGTCTGTCTGAGATGCCGGAAAAAAACCCCATTAGCAACCAGTTACTAAAACAGAATGCAAAGGCAGTGTGAAAAGGGTCACTGAGGCAGACCATTGGTCCGTCAGGATCAGTCTACTCAGACCAGCGGTCACTCTCCCGTGTCTCAGGCAGAGGTCTTTCCCAGCAACTACTGCCCGGTCCTTTTGGTGTTGAGAGCCAGTTTAGTGTTGTGGTTAAGTGCTCTAATCTGGGAGAACTGGGTTTGATTCCCCACTCCTCCACTCGCACCTGCTGGATGACCTTGGGCAAGCCGTAGTTCTGATAAGAGCTGTTCTTGCAAAAAGAGCCGTTTCTGTCAAGAGCTCTCTCAGCCCCACCGACCTCACAGGGTGTCTGTTGTGGGGAGGGGAAGGGAAAGGAGTTTGTAAGCCGCCCTGAGACTCCTTTGGGTAGTGAAGGGCGGGGTACAAATGTGATTTCTTCTTCTTTTAACTGGCAGTGTTGGGGATTAAACCTAGGATCTCCTGCATGCCAAGCAGATGCTCTTCCACTGAGCTACAGCCCCTCCCTGAAAACAAACACACCCCAGAGGAAAACTAGTAAAGGTAAAGGTTCCCTTGCTCGAAAGCCAGTCGAATCTGACTCTAGGGTTGCGGTGCTCATCTCCGTTTCAAAGCCAAAGAGCCAGCGCTGTCCGAAGACATTTCCATGGTCATGTGGCCGGCAGGACTAAACACCAAGGCGCACGGAACGCTGTTACCTTCCCACCGAAGTGGTACCTATTTATCTCCTTGCAATTTCTTGCTTTCGAACTGCTAGGTTGGCAGGAGCTGGAACTAGAGACAGGAGCTCACTCCATCATGCGGCACACTCGGGTCTCGAACTACTGAACTACCGACCTTCCACAGCCTGCAGTTCAGCGTCTTAACCACTTGACAGAACTAAAAAGGACATGGACATCTAAAGCTGCCTTATGGTGATTCAGACCCTTGATCTATCAAGGTCAGTCCCATCTTCTGTGACCAGCATCTTTCCCCAGAGGAGCCTCATGGCCTTTGCCTCAGACACACCGAAGGAGAACCCTGTCCTCATGTTCAACATCTTTCGCCAAAGTGTGATAAAAGGCTTAGGAAGAGAGCTGATTCCTGCACTTAAGGACACCTCTGTCCATTATCAGACGAGGAATTATTTCCCTTAATCCTTCTCCTTTGGGCAATCTAGAATAACAGCCAGGCCAGGTTTCTTTCAGATCGATACTGATAGCATAAACTTTCAGACAGGAATTATTTGCCTCAGTCCTTCTCTTCCAGGCAACCCAGAATAACAGTTAGGCCAGATCTCTTTCCAGGGGTCATTTCCTGCGGGAGTGCACAGGAGTGGAGCTCCGGCAGTAAAGAGCCACATGCAACAAGCCCTCCCAGCAGCCCTCAGTCAGAGCAAGAAGCAGCCAGGTAAGCTGCAGAGTCTGCCCCCCAGCCCAAAACAGTCCAGTGGCACCTTTAAGACCAAGTTTTATTCAGGTATAAGCTCTCCCTCCTCTGCGAGGGCAGATCTGCGTGCCCCCCCCCCATAGCTAGCAATCCAAAATAGTCCAGTGGAGCCTGAGCGGTGGGTGTTGCCTTCTGACACACTTCCGGTGATGTCAGGGGGTGTGGCGCATACAAATAAGTTATGTTAATAAGCTATGCTAATGAGCTTCTGCACCTCTTTTTCTACGAAATGACCCCTGTCTCTTTCAGATCTATAGTAACAGCATAAACTATGACATAAGTAACAATTTCTTCATTACATATCAGCTGTGATATGTAATGGATTTCCAAAATCTCCTTGATAGTCCCTAACAGCCTAGCACCAAAACGGTTGATCTTAAATGGCCCAGGGAGGTCGTATTTGACCCATTGGTGTGAACACAGACATATTTGAGAAAGTCCACTGTGCCCTGGCAGTGCCATTTTTAAAGGACCATTTCAGCCCCCCAAACAGAAAATTTGAAAACTGGCAGGCCGAGGGCCAGAAATGGGAGTAGGACAGCAGCGCCATTTTGAAAGATAGGAAAACACACCCACTCCGCTAGCTAGCTACCTTTTGCTCCTCGTATGCGTCCTTCAGGGAGACGTAGTTGGTCAGCGCTCGCATCGCGATCGGCAGCTTCCCGATCGCCTTCAGGTCGATCGGCTTCCGGTGAGCCGATATGATCAGCGTGTTCATCCACCAATACGTTGCCTTGGAAACCAAGTTGACAAAGGGTTGAAGAAATCTCACTCCGAGGTCCTGGAGGTCTTCGGGTGGCTTAACTTTCTGGGGTTTTGTAAAAAACATATATCTCTGGGAACGAAAAGACAAAGAGAGCATTGAGGATATTTTTTTCCCCTTGGTATGTGATGAAGTCTTTCTCCTGAGGTTCATGGAAACACACTGCTTTCTGTTTATGCTTGCCAAACTCTAGGTACAATTGATCTCCAGAGACATCAGAGACCAGTTCCCCTGGAGAAAATGGCTTTTTTGGGGGGTGGGTTCTATGGCATGATACCCTGCTGTCCTTTTCCTCCCCAAACCCCGCCCTCCCCAGGTATTTTCCAATCCAGAGACGCCAACCCTACTTTTGTTCAATGACATTTTCCACATTAATCACTTCCCACAAATGGCTCTTATCTGTTGAGTGGTAATGTAAGATCCCAGTAATTGAGAGCAAAAAAAAAAAAATTAATAGATTTCGGCAAGAACTCAAATCCTCACATCTTGGTGAACCGACTCACGCAGATTGTGAATGATGCCATAAAGGGTCAATGGCGTAAGCACATACCCGAACACGGATGACGTTGATCTCCACCGCCATCAGCTCCGTCTGTTCTAGCATTCTCTGTCCAACTGTGACCAAATTGATACCGCAAGATATAAAATTATGCATCGTGTGGCGAAAGCAGATAGAAAAGAACCTTTCTCCCACTCCCAGAATAGAAGAAGAAGAGGAGGGGGAGGAGATTGGATTTATACCCCGTCCTTCACTTGGAGTCTCAGAGCAGCTTACAAACTCCTTTCCCTTCCCCTCCCCACAGCAGACACCCTATGAGGTAGGTGGCACTGAGAGGGCTCTTTCGGGGACTGTCCTTGAGAGAACAGCTCTGACAGAACTATGGCTTGCCCAAGGTCATCCAGCAGCTGCGAGTGGAGGAGTGGGGAATCAAACCCAGTTCTCCCAGATTAGAGTCCGCGCACTTAACCAGTGCACCAAACTGGCTAGAACTCACACCCACCCAATAAAGTTGATGGGCAATCGATTTGGGGAAAAACAAATGGAAGTATTTCTTCATGCTATGTGTAATTTTCTGTGTGGACTTCACTGCCACAAGATAGAGTCCATGGTCTTAGATGGCTATAAAATAGATAGAATCCACGGTTTTAGATGACTATAAAATGGGATTAGACCAGTTTATGGGAATAAGGTCCATCAACAGCTATCAATAGAACCTCCAGGTTCGAAAGCAGTCTACATCTGAACACATATGCGTGTATGTTATGTTCTGTCCAGCCACTTCCATCCTATAGTGACCCTGGCCCATTCTGCATCTAGCCTTCGCTCCATTGTTTTACCAAACCCACCCTGGAACAGAAAAAGATGCGGCTCAAAACCACATTCAGATACCCCCAGGCCAACGCCATCCTGACAGCAGAGTTACCCCTGAACAGCCATAAAACGGCCATAAATCTATGCAGGTAAAGGTAAACGTAAAGGTTCCCTTGGCTCGAAAGCCAGTTGAATCCGACTCTAGGGTTGCGGTGTTCATCTCCGTTTCAAAGCCGAAGAGCCAGCGCTGTCTGAAGACGTTTCCGGGGTCATGTGGCCAGCATGACTAAACACCAAGGTGCACGGAACGCTGTTCCCTTCCCACCGAAGTGGTCCCTATTTATCTACTTGCAATTTCTTGCTTTCGAACTGCAAGGTTGGCAGGAGCTGGGGCGCCGGGAGCCCATGCCGTCATTCGGCAACTCGGGTCTTGAACTGCTGAACTACTGACCTTCCACAGCCTGCAGTTCAGCGTTTTAACCACATGAGCCACCGCAGCTCCATAATCTATGCAGACAGTACCATAAAACCGAGAGATCATAGGAAGTGAAACCAGCATGCAGCGTGGAGGCTTCCAAAAAATCTGCCAATCACAGGAAGTGAAAGCGGCACGCGATGTACAGGGGGATTTCTGTTCCAGCGTGGGTTTGGTAAAACAGCGGAGCGAAGGCTAGATGCTGAATGGGCCCCTATGAATTAAGGACCTCCAAAACAATCTATTGTTTGCCCACTGCTGCCAGGGCTGCCCCCATCTACCAATCAGCTAGTTGGTGGAGGGGACTTACCAAGAGAAGAGAGAAGGCCTAGGCCTTGTTGCCGGCATTGCACAGAACATGATGCCATCACGCCACCGATGTCCGGACGATGCTTTGGCCAGTTTTACCATAGAGTGTTTGTCCAGATACCACAGCATTGCCCGGATGTCACTGGTGTGATGATGTCACGGTTCAGACTTAATATCTAGCACTGGTGGAAACGGGAGGAAATCACTGTGGAATATAGGATTCTATACTAGGTGGATTCTTGGTATGATGAGGCAGAATTCTTTTGTTCTTATGTATTCACGATCCTCACAAGTGGGTCATGGTGGAAGAAGAAGAAGAAGAAGAGATTGGCAATGAGGCCTATGCCTTTTGTCCCACCGTGGGCTCTTCCGTGGCCTCCAAGGCCGCTGCGGCAGGACTGGCACGACCAACGCTGGACCCTCGCCTCGGAGGATGGAGCACACCACATAAGGGGTTCGTGGGACGCCGAGGGCTGCGAATGCCTTGGTATGAGGGAAGCCAAAGACAGACGACCGGAATCCCCTTGGCTGCCACCCCCACTCCCATCGAGGGAAGGGAAGCCCCAAGGAAGAGGGTCAGGGGAGGAGAACAGAGAAGCAGCCTGCGACTGGCCTGCTTCATCAGCCGGAGGTGCAGGGCGGGCGCGCACGGTCTCGAATGCGCAAAGGCTGGAGAAGCCTGACCTTACCCGAGAGAGGAAAGCTAGAGACGCCACGGGAGCTGGCGTCGATCTCCATGTCTTCGCCGGAAGTGACCTCACCACGCACATCCCTGCTCAGGAAGGGACTCACAGGGAAACCCAGGAGGGCGGGACTAGGGTGGAAATGCACCATAGAGAAGGCAGATGGGAGGATTGGCAGGCTGAGGGAGCAATGGTATCACTGGAAAGGGAAAGGGAGGTGTCAAAGGGGTGGGGAAGGAGGATAAAAGGAGGGAAGCAGACCAGATGTCGGTAGCAAGTGGCTTGGATCCTTCAGAGAGACTGATTCAAGCCGCTGTTGACCCCGAGGAAGGAGGATCTGGGAGTGACAGAACTCCAGGCTCCTTCCACGTCTGAGACCCCCGCCTCCCTCCTGACTCCTCTGCCAGCACGGTAAGTGGTCCTCCAGTGCCTGGGGCCACCCCGGGGCCCGACACCTTTCTTTTTCTCCTCATAAGTAGTCACAGAATTCAGTCGCTGACTTTTGTGCATTAATTCTTAGATTGCAGGAATCGCATTTTAAAAGTTCTTAAATGCAGATGTCTGTTTTTGTATGACTGTTTTTTTCCCCTCTCCTTCACATATTATGCTTACTCTGTATAAGAACATAAGAACATAAGAGACGCCAATGTTGGATCAGGCCAAAGGCCCATCCAGCCCAACACTCTGTGTCACACAGTGGCCAAAAATACCAGGTGCCATCAGGAGGTCCACCAGTGGGGCCAGGACATTAGAAGCCCTCCCACTGTTGACCAACTGTATGTCGGTCTTAAGACCGTAATAATAATAAACTAATCTTCTCGTAAGTACCCTCTATCCCCCGTCGGTTGTCAGGAGGCAGCCCTAAGCACAGAGGTTGTTGTAGCCCCCCCCATCTCTGCCCCCCACCTTCCTACCAGTTTCCAGACATGGCCGGGCAACCCTCTCAAGAAGCGAAGTAACAGACCATTTGCAGAATGACTGAGGCTTCGCCAGCTTCACTCCCAGAAGGACCTGCGGATTTTGCAACCAGCTTTTTGAACAGAGAACAGGAAAGGGCAGCTACTTACCCAAAAGTAACTTGGGAAAATTTGATGTTTCGATATTGTGGTAATAGACGATAGATGTTGTGGCAGCTACAAATCCCATTATAGCGGGAAAGAAGAGGTGCAGGTGGCGAGAATCTAAATGTCTGCAAGGAAATAAACAGAACATCAGGAACTCTGGGTCTCTCCTTGATCATAGTGATGAATATTTTGTTCTGTACAAAGTCCAAGAACAAGAGAGTATTCAGGTCAAAGGGAGGACATTACAGACTGAGACTACCTTCTTATAGAGGTGATGAAAGGACAATGACAGTTTCAAGAGAGAAGAATGTTAATTTGGCATATGAAAGCAGTTGCACCAAGGTGTAAACTGCAGAAGGGAACCGAAAACCAAGCAAAAAGGCAATGCCATTTCCCGTCTGGGAGCAACAGCACTTTAATTTATTTATTGAAAACATTTATTACGGAGCTCAAGGCAGCTTACAATATAAATAAAATACATTGAGTACAAACAAAAAATATATATAAAAAATTAAAATCGCAGTTTAACCAAATGGGGGGGATTAGTAGGAGAGAGAAGATGGAAGGCCCAAACGACATGGCGATGCCACTTCCAGCGCACACAGGAAGTGATGTCATCAAGCTACGATGTCTCAGTGATGGTCTGGTATTTGGGAAGAAACTATGGTAAAAATGGCTTCTACCATAGAGTTTTTGCCCAGATACCACGGGATCACACAGATGTCGCCTGTGTGATGACATCACTTCTGTTGTGTGCTGGATGTGATGTAGCCACATTACTGGCAATGTGTCATGGGCCTTCGTTTCTCTCTCCAGGTAAGTCTCCCCACTGGCAAGCTGATTGGCGGTGGGGGTGGGGTTGGGGCCCTGCCTCCACCAGAAGACCTGACAAACCCAATTGGTAGCCAGTATAATTGCTGTAGTACAGGGGTCACATGCTCATGGTAGTTTCCAGGGGTCATTTCCTGCGGGAGCGCACAGGAGCGGCGCTCCGGCAGTAAGGAGCCCAGGGGGCAGGCACATGCAACAAGCCCCACCCCCCTCCTCCCAGCAGCCCTCAGTCGGGCCACGAGGAGCAAGAAGCAGCCAGGTAAGTTGCAGAGCCCCTCCCGGCCCCAGGTACAAGCTCCCTCCTTTGTGAGGGAAGATCTATGTGTGTCCCCCCCCCATAGCTAGCAATCCAAAACAGTCCAGTGGCACCTTTAAGACCAAGTTTTATTCAGGTACAAGCTCTCCCTCCTCTGTGAGGGCAGATCTGCACGTTCCCCCCCCCCAATAGCTTGCAATCC
>NW_015162615.1:25575-41784 GCF_001447785.1 Gekko japonicus
ATAGGGGGTTCGTGGGACGCCGAGGGCTGCGAATGCCTTGGTATGAGGGAAGCCAAAGACAGACGACCGGAATCCCCTTGGCTGCCACCCCCACTCCCATCGAGGGAAGGGAAGCCCCAAGGAAGAGGGTCAGGGGAGGAGACGGGGCTGGCCACAGGGAAGCAGCCTGCGACTGGTCCGCTTCATCAGCCGGAGGTGCAGGGTGGGTGAAAAGTACTGGGTTCGCCGCATGGAGGACTCGGACGACGACATACTGTAGCACACGTTTATTGTACTTAACACAGACAAAGACTAACTCTAACGGCCAACAGGGCCAACTATATACATATCCACCAGCAACCCCCTCCACTCCCATTGGAGGGTTTAAATGTCCCGCCAAGGTGGCTATTGGTTGGGGCTGGGGGATCCAGGATCCGAAGTTTCCTTTGTTTTCGGATCCAAGCTCTGGCCTGTCCACGGACCCCTGGAGGCGGTCCACGTACATAACAGTGGGCATGTACGGTCTTGAATGTGCAAAGGCTGGAGAAGCCTGACCTTACCCGAGAGAGGAAAGCTAGAGACGCCACGGGAGCTGGCGTCGATCTCCATGTCTTCGCCGGAGGTGACCACACCCACGCACATCCCTGCTCAGGAAGGGACTCACAGGGAAACCCAGGAGGGCGGGACTAGGGTGGAAATGCACCATAGAGAAGGCAGATGGGGGGATTGGCAGGCTGAGGGAGCAATGGTATCACTGGAGAGGGAAAGGGAGGTGTCACAGGGGTGGGGAAGGAGGATAAAAGGAGGGAAGCAGACGAGAGTCGGGGAGGATGTCGGTAGCAACCGGCTTGGATCCTCAGAGAGACTGATTCAAGCAGCTGTTGACCCCGAGGAAGGAGGCTCTGGGAGTGACAGAACTCCAGGCTCCTTCCACGTCTGAGACCCCCGCCTCCCTCCTGACTCCTCTGCCAGCACGGCAAGTGGTCCTCCAGTGCATGGGGCCACCCCGGGGCCCGACACCTTTCTTTTTCTCCTCATAAGTAGTCACAGAATTCAGTCGCTGACTTTTGTGCATTAATTCTTAGATTGCAGGAATCGCATTTTAAAAGTTCTTAAATGCAGATGTCTGTTTTTGTATGACTGTTTTTTCCCCCTCTCCCTCACATATTATGCTTACTCTGTATAAGAACATAAGAACATAAGAGACGCCAATGTTGGATCAGGCCAAAGGCCCATCCAGCCTATCCCCCATCAGTTGTCAGGAGGCAACCCTAAGCACAGAGGTTGTTGCAGGGCCCCACCCCCATCCCTGCCCCCAACCTTCCTACCAGTTTCCAGACACGGCCGGGCCACCCTCTCAAGAAGTGAAGTAGCAGACCATTTGCAGAATTACTGAGGCTTCGCCAACATCGCTCCCAGAAGGACCCACGGATTTTGCAACCAGCTTTTTGAACAGAGAACAGGAAAGGGCAGCTACTTACCCAAAAGTAACTTGGGAAAATTTGATGTTTCGATATTGTGGTAATAGACGATAGATGTTGTGGCAGCTACAAATCCCATTATAGCGGGAAAGAAGAGGTGCAGGTGGCGAGAATCTAAATGTCTGCAAGGAAATAAACAGAACATCAGGAACTCTGGGTCTCTCCTTGATCATAGTGATGAGTATTTTGTTCTACACAAAGTCCAAGGACAGGAGAGTATCCAGGTCAAAGGAAGGACATTACAGATTGAGACTACCTTCTTTATAGAGGTGATGAAAGGACAATGACAGTTTCAAGAGAGAAGAATGTTAATTCGGCATATGAAAGCAATTGCACCAAGGTGTAAACTGCAGAAGGGAACCGAAAACCAAGCAAAAAGGCAATGCCATTTCCCCTCTGGGAACAACAGCGCTTTAATTTATTTATTGAAAACATTTCTTACGGAGCTCAAGGCAGCTTACAATATAAATAAAAGACATCGAGTACAAACAAAATATATTTAAAAAATTTAAAATCGCAGTTTAACCAAATGGGGGGATTAGTAGGAGAGAGAGGAAGGAAGGCCCAAGCGACATGGCGATGCCACTTCCAGCGCACAAACAAAGTAGAATTTTTGCTCAAAAGACCCAGCAGAAAGGGAGCGTTGGTAGGCACCTGCTTTGTTTTTTGAACATAGGGGTCTTTACATCTGAAAGACACGGCAGAAGTCAGAACACACCGTTTGCAGGCTGTTGCTGTGAAAGTTGGGTGACTCTAGAGAAATATAAACTGTGTAAATATTGGATTTCCTGGGTCTGGGGACTGACTTGAATGTAGAGGTAAATGTATTTATACAATATTAATATGTTTGTAGCTTTCAGACTGGCTTTGACAAAGAAAAATTTGGAAACGCGTTAGCCAGCTGAGCTTTGATTTCAGAAGAACTTGCAGCCACACCTGAAGTCACGCCACGGAGGCATCTTCGGATGAAATAATGACACAAGTTCTTCTCAATTGTCTTTACGCTTTCAAAATAGTCTGTGATATACCCAGGAGGGTTATGCATTGGATGTATACCGTGTTTCCCCGAAAATAAAACACTGTCTTATATTTATTTTTTCTCAAGAAGACACACTAGGGCTTATACCACAAATGCATAGAAATCCTGCTAGGGCTTATTTTTTGGGTAGGTCTTATTTTCGGGGAAACAGGATACGTATCTTTAAGTGTAATGAAGTTACGTTTCATTTTCATAACAGCAGAGAATTTGTGACGTAACTTAGCACAGTGTGTCTCATCTTTGGTTTACACAATCTTTCCCCGTGCACTCTTTTGGTTGACCCAAGTACATATTTATCCTATAAAGGCATCCTCACGTAAAGCTTGTTACAGTAATCTAGTATGGATCTGACCAAGACGTGTGTGACAGGTAAGTCCTGGCCCCACTGCTGGACCTCCTGACAGCACCTGGTATTTTTGGCCACTGTGTGACATGGAGTGCTGGAGGAGATGGGCCATTGGCCTGATCCAACATTGGCTTCTCTTATGTTCTTATGTAAGGGTTGCCAGCTCTGAGTCGGGAAATTCCTGGAGATTTTTGGGGGTGAAGGCTGGAAATGGCGAGGCTTGGATAAGGAAGAGACCTCAGCAGGGTTTAATTCCATAAGAGTCCATCCTCCAAAGCAGACATTTTCTCCATGGAAACCGATTTATTTCACCTGGAGATGAATTTCAATTCCAGGAGATCTCCAGGCCCCACCTGGAGGGTGGCAACCTTAGCACAGACTGTGCATAGGAATAATACCGGGCACAGCAGGGCTATTTTGGGGCAGGAACGCACAGGAACGGAGTTCCGGCTGGCTCCCGAGTTGGCCACACCCAGCAGGAACTCATTAGCATAATAGGCCACACCCAACAGCAGTAACTCATTAGGACTGGCTACATTAGGGGTGTGTGGCCTAACATGCAAAGGAGTCCCTGCTATAAAAAAGCCCTGGGTTTTGACAACAAACAAGGTAAACAGAATAAGAAGCAAAAGGTGGGTGTGGCCAGATGACCACACTTCTGCGAACAAGGGGTGTGTGGCCTAATATGCTAATGAGCTGTGCTGTCAGGGGTGTGTCCTAATAAGCAAATGAATTTCTCCTGTTGGGTGTGGCCTATTATGCTAATGAGTTCCTGCTGGGTTTTTTCTACAAAAAAAGCCCTGGGGCACAGCATATTAAGCACGACCACAAACAGAGGTATCACACAATGAAAGGAAAACATTACAAAAGGAGAGCTCTAGGCCGCAGAAAACTGGCAGTCGGATTACTCACCAATGAACAAAATAGGAAAGGTGATAAATAAGAGGAAAACGTGAGGCACCAAGTTGAGGGCATCCAGAAAGCAGACGTTCCTTAAGAAGCCATTGCTGATGTCATAGGCAGAAGCATTGTCACTGCCACAAAAGGCGATGTCCGTCAAGTCCGGCATTTAGTCGGTTGCGCTTCCGAGAAAGAAAACGATTTTTAAAAAACTCTTTTTATTAATTTTCTACAATAAACAGATGTCAATAACTTTGCATACAACATATCATGTGGAGTTGTGGATATAACTTTCTTATATGAACAATAACGACACAGAAAAACAAATTCACATCTACAGTAGGCATTTTAACAAATGTTTCGATTTCAACTATGTTGTTAGCAGGGCTATTTTTGGGCAGGAACGCACAGGAACGGAGTTCCGGCTGGCTCCCAAGTTGGCCATGCCCAACAGGAACTCATTAGCATAATAGGCCACACCCAACAGAAGAAACTCATTAGGATTGGCTACATTAGGGGTGTGTGGCCTAACATGCAAAGGAGTTCCTACTACAAAAAAAGTCCTGGGTTTTGACAACAAACAAGGTAAACAGAATAAGAAGGGAAAGGTGGGTGTGGCTGGATAACCACACTTCTGGTAACATGGGGGTGTGGCCTAATGTGCTAAGGAGTGGTGCTGTCAGGGTGTGGCCTAATATGATAATGAGTGTTGCTGTTGGGTGTGGCCTATTATGCTAATGAGTTCCTGCTGGGCTTTTTCTACAAAAAGAGCCCTGGAACTTAGTATCGAGACCAAGGTAAGTAAGCAATTCTCCTATTCATTCAGAACCAAGTTGCACTTTAACGCTATCAGTCATTGTGATTTCTGTGTTGCGATGACAGCTATTGGTATAGTATAGGTAGATATGTAGGGTTATGAGGTTGCAGATCAGAGGTGAAAAGAAACTCCATGAAGGGAAGCCATTTCTTTGCAAAATTAGACGGTTTAGGGTAGATTTCTGAGTGACGAATATGATCTGTTATCTTCTGGGCTTACCAGGCACAGAGTGCTATAAAACAGATGAGTTAAAACACAGAAGCTAAAAACATTGACAACTCACAGGATACATGAAGGACTAAAATTACGCTCTCTCCATTGCATATCAGGAGGAGGTCAGAGGTCAAAAGTCAGAAGGGGGATGCCATGAGCCATGATGTTCCAAGTTCTCATCGGCCCACCCCGGCGGTCCTGCTCCGCAGTTATGCGGTGGTGGTAGTGGCAGCGGTGGCCCCTACTCAAACGCCTGGCAGAAGAGCTCCGTCTTGCAGGCTCTGCGGAACTGTAAAAGGTCCCACAGAGCCCTGATCTCCTCCGGGAGCTCATTCCACCAGATAGGGGCCGCCACCGAAAAGGACATGGCCCTCGTGGTAGCTAGCCTGGCCTCTTTTGGGCCCGGGGTCACTAACCGGTACTGTGACCCCGACCGAAGTGCTCTTTGGGGCCTATATGGGGAAAGGCGGTCCCTCAGGTATGTTGGACCCTGGCCATGTAGGGCTTTAAAGGTAAGCACCAACACTTTGAAGCGAATCCGGTACGCTATAGTCTGTCTGTTGCAGTAGAAAAGAGCGAGAGTCTGGTAGCACCTTAAAGACTAACAAAAATATGTGGCAGGGGAGGAGCTTTTGTGAGTCACTGGCAGTGGTCCCTCTAAGCTAAGTTAGTGTGAGCTAGCTCACAGGTTTGTAGCCTCCGGCTCACACATTTTTGTCTTAGCTCAGGAAGGGTGGCTCCAGAGCAAACTGATTCATGCAGTAGCCAAGTCGCTCGCTCACCACTTTAATGCCAGTAGCTCACAAAGTAGAATTTTTGCTCACAAGACTCCACAGCTTAGAGGGAGCATTGGTCACTGGGTATCTGAAGAAGTGAGCAGTGACTCACGAATGCTCCTGCCCTACCACATATTTTCTGAGCCTTTAAGGTGCTACGGGACTCCTGCTTTCTTCTACTTCAATAGCTTTTGTTCATCAATGTGCCTACTAATTCCATTTCTACCCGCATTTGGGGACTGTGGAGGCTGGTAGGCAGGAACTGTGGCTCACTTAGAGTTGCAAACTCCCCAATGGGGGCGAGGCTTTCCCTGGTTTTGGGGGGCCCCAATGCACCACCAGCCAGCTGACCAGCAGAGGAGGCCACCCCCCAAAAGTCCTGGCACACCCAACATGCCCGGTGTGATCAGAGGTCATTTCGGGGGGGATCGCAGTTCCCCCGGGTGAGGTACGGGGGGCGGGGCACATGACGAAGCCCCGCCCCCTGCTTCCGGCCGCCCCGCTTCCAGCCCTCATTCAGCCAGGAGGAGGCAGGAGAAGAGGGAGGGTAAGTTCCTTCCCCCCTGCCTCTCCCCACCCCTGGGTGTGATGATGTCACCAACAGGTGACAGGTGACATCAGGTGACATCCATGTTCTGAGCACGTTGTTCCAGGGACGATCTAGTATTCTGGTAAAAACTCTGTGGTGACATGCCCCAGAAGAGTCCTGGAGCCGGCCTGGAGCCCCCCGCCGGGATGAAGGTAAGACCTGTCAGCCCTAGGCTCACTGGAAGAGTATCTGCTTTGCATGCAGACAGCCCCAGGTTCAATACTGGGCATCCTCAGTTAAAGGATTTCAAGTCGCAGGTGTCAGGAAGACCATTCTCTGTCTGAGACCCTGAAGACCTTCTGCCTGTCAATACTGAGTATGATAAGAGCATGAGAGAAAAACATAAGAAGGACCCTGCTGAATCAGTGAAAAAGAGCAAGAGTCCGGTAGCACCTTAACAACTTAAAAAAAAAATGAGGCAGGGTTTTGTGAGTCACTGCTCACTTCAGAAGTATCTGAAGTATCAGTCCCTCTGCAGAAAATACCTGCTTTGGTGCACTGAATTCTATGGAGCCAGTTTGGTGTAGTGGTTAAGTGAGCGGACTCTAATCTGGGAGAACCAGGTTTGACTCCCCACTCCTCCACTTACAGCTGCTGGATGACCTTGGGCAAGCCATAGTTCTGTCAGAGCTGTCCTTGAAAGAGCAGATTCCGTCAGAGTTCTCTCAGCCCCACCTATCTCACAGGGGAGGGGAAAGGAAAGGGATTGTAAACCACTTTGAGACTCCTTTGGGTAGTGAAGGGTGGGGTATAAATCCAATCTCCTCCTCCTCCTCCTCGTCTTCTTCATTCCACTCCACTGAAGGCCCTCCATAAACCTGGCCTCCCTAAGCTCCACCCCCAAATCTCCAGGAATTTCCCAACCCAGAGCTGGCAACAGATCCTAGTCTGACACTCCCACTACATCATACCACACCAGATGACGCCTGGACAACGGCCTTCAAACCTTACCTGAAATCACAGTTAATCTTAACTATGGTTTCAGGTAAGGTTTGAAGGTTAACAAACCAACCAGATCCTGGCTTCCAGTCATAAGAACATAAGAACATAAGAGACTCCAGTGTTGGATCAGGCCAATGGCCCATCCAGTCCACCACTCTGTCCCACAGGGCCCAAAAATATCCGGTGCCATCAGGAGGTCCAGCAGTGGGGCCAGGACATTAGAAGCCCTCCCACTGTTGACCCCCCCAAGCACCAAGAAGACAGAGCATCACTTGCCCCAGAGCCCCTATCTATACCTTGTGGCTAATAGCCACTGATGGACCTCTGCTCCATATGCTTATCTAATTCCCTTTTGAAGCCGTCCATGCTTGTAGCCGCCACCACTTCCTGTGGCAGTGAATTCCATGTGTTAATCATTCTTTGGGTGAAGAAGGACTTCCTTTTATCCGTTCTAACCCGACCGCTCAGCAATTTCATGGAGTGCCCACGAGTTCTTGTATTGTGAGAAAGGGAGAAAAGTACCTCTTTCTCTACCTACTCTTTTCCATGCATAATCTTATAAACCTCAATCATGTCACCCCTCAGCCGTCGTTTCTCCAAGCTAAAGAGCCCCAAGCGCTTTAACCTTTCCTCATAGGGGAAGTGTTCCAACCCTTTCATAATTCGAGTTGCCCTTTTCTGCACTTTTCCCAAAGCTATAATATCCTTTTTAAGGTGTGGTGACCAGAAAGTTTGATGGACCCTACCTCACCATAGTTGGTGGAGTGGCTTGCGTTCAGACAGCCACACGAAGTATTCGTTTGTTAAATCACAATTCTGCACAATGTCTGAACCGACCATAGGGATGCCAGCCTCCAGGTAGGACCTGGGGATCCCCTGGAATTCCCCAGCATATCTCCAGACTGCAGAGATCGATTTCCTGGAGCAAATGGATGCTTTGGCGGGTGAACTCTGTAGCACTGTACCCCACTGAGGTCTCTGTCCTCCATCCCCAAATCTCCAGGAGTTTCCTGACCTTGATCTGGCAACCCTACCCCCCCATCCCCAACTGGTGTCCAGGGGGACTTGGCAACCCTCGATAACATGAGTTTCTGACAGGCACTCAGGAAAAAGCAGTTTCTGTTGCTGTCCCCTGTTTCTGGAATCCTTGCTAGCACTCTCTCTCTTGGCCTTCTGGGCTCAGCTAAAGAGGTGGTGTTCCAGAGGGCCTCTGAACACTGATGGTTCGTCTGCTTTGTTTTATATATTTGAAATCTGCTGGCGGCTATTTAAAAAAAACACAACACAACTTTTTAATGGATTTGGGTGTCAAATAGGTTTTAAATGATCAGTCTTAGTCGCTGTTCTTTTGATTTAATTGATAATGTTTTGGCCTTCGGGTTATTTTATAGTTATAAAGGTAAGGCAAATGTATTCCGTGGAGCAGAAAAGCAGGGAGAGATCGATCTGTGAAATAAATAGGCAAGTACACCGTTGCGAAACCTCAACTTTAAAAACACTTGGGGCGACAGATTTCTTTTCTGTGTCTGAGAGAACCATTTGTCTGTTCTAGCATGGCAAGTGTCAGCAGCGAAAAAGGGATTCTAACCATTTGGGCTTTTTCAAGTATGGAAAAACATAATTTCTTGCATTTAATGTGTAACATTTGGTTTTTGTAACAGAAGAAGAGGAGGAGGAGGAGACTGGATTTATACTCCACCCCTCACTACCTGAAGGAGTCTCAGAGCGGTTTACAATCTTCTTCCCCTCCCCACAACAGACACCCTGTGAGGTAGGTGGGGCTGTGAGAGCTCTCTTGAGAACTGCCCCTGAGATAACAGCTCTGAAAGAATTTATGATTGACACAAGGTCACTCCAGCAGCTGCATGTGGAGGAGTGGGGAATCAAACCCAGTTCTCCCAGATTAGAGTCCGCGCTCCTAACCACTACACCAAACTGGATATGCACTGCCATATGTTTATATAACTATTCTGCTTTTTGGTATTATTTCCATTGTTTAAGAGCATCCACATTCTCTATGTTCATTCAACCTAATTTTTTAAAATAGCTACATTCAGTACACACAGGATATACACTTACAATTGGCATTCCCTGGAGAAATAATCCCGTATCTCTTACGTACGACTCACAGTTTTATTTTATAAACAAGAATTCTTACATGGATGGTTTAGATTCCACAGTTACAGACTATAAAATCTCAGACACAAATACAGGAAATTATTCTTATCTGCTTTTTTAAAAAAACCAAAAACCCAGTTACAGGTGTGTCCAAACAACAGTAAACTGAATTCAAACTTTTCAAAACTCTGCCACTAATTTATCTGGAGCTCAGGTCATCTTCCTGAAGATGAGAACCGGCCAAATCAAAGGACTTTAAAAGCCAGTTGGCTTCAAGGAGAGAATTTTGGACAACGCTGCTATCATTTCCTGGGTTCCAAATTTTGTCTCTTTATAGTAAGACTTCCTATTCCACCCCTTAGCCGAGAGGCTCTTGAGTTAGTTCACAAAATAGGTCAACAAATGAATATAGCACAACTATTCAAAACTTAAAGCCAGCTTCAAAAGTTCTTCGCTTCTCGAGCCAGATAGTATCTTCTGTATATTTGGGGGCTCTAACAGGATCTAGAGCTAAAAAGACCGAATCCTGTCAACGGCCACGTCTTTGCTAAACGTCAACATGACACAGAAAAGCAAAACTTAATAGCTTTAGAAGTATCCTTTTATTTTATTCCCCTCCCCAAAAAAAGCTCCTTCCCTCTCAGAGCTTTTATGCTCTGTCATCTGCCTTCAAACGGTACATTCGGTTTTGCGTTGCCGAAGCAAGAAAAGTTCTCAGGATAATTTCGATGTGAAGAAATTTCGGTGCGAAGAAACAACCCTCTAGGATGCTGAAGGGTAAGACAATTTGCAGTGGGGGAGCCCCGGGGAGTATAAAGAGGAGAGAGAGGTTAGTGGGGGAGCTGCTTCAAGTCAGGTTTCGTGTTAGATCAAATTCGGGCAAGCTGCTTACCTTCGCGCATACACCTCCAAGGCCCCTGCCAAGGCAAATTTCTCCTGGGGTGGCAGCTATCATTCAGACAGCAGCAATCTGCTCCCCAGCAAGAAGCCAGTGAGGAGCCCCACCGCGGATTATTTTTAGAGCGATGAAAAGAAGATCAGCTGCTGCCTCCTATCGGGTTTCCAAAAGTGTACACATTCTTCTGGCCTTTCTCACACAGAGAGACACTCAAGAAGGCAGGGAACTAGGGGGAGATCAACAGGCTAACTACTTCTGGTGTAAAAGACACATAACCAGGGAGGGTGCCAACTCTGGGTTCGGAACTTCCCGGAGATTTGGGGGTCGGAGCCTTGGGAGGGGAGGGTTTGGGGAGGGGAGGGACCTCGGCTGGATCTAATGCCAGAGAGTCCACCCTCCAAGGCAACCATTTTCTTCAGAGGAAATTGGTCTCTGTTCTCGAGCTGAATTATAATTCCAGGGGGTCTCCAGGCCCCGCCGGGAGGTTGGCACACCTTGAGAGGGTCCCTAAGAATTGTAAGTACCTCTGTTGGTGTTTTGGTCGAAAATTCAAAAGCAACAATCTTTCATGGGTTTTTTTATAATTAATACATGGAATTCACTGCTGCAGGAAGTGGTGGCAGCTACAAACACAGATAGCTTCAAGAGGGGACTGAATAAACATATGGAACAGAGGTCCATAAGTGGCTTTAGCCACAAGGTATAGGTGGAACACGGCATCTGGGGCAGTAGTGCTCTGTATTCTTGGTGCTTGGGGGGTAGCAGTGGGAGGGCTTCTGGGGTTAAACTGGCCCTGCTGGTGGACCTCCTGATGGCACCTGGGTTTTGGCCACTGTATGACATGGCGTGTTGAACTGGATGGTCCATTGGCCTGATCCAACATGGCTTCTCTTATGTTCTTATGGCCCTGTTGGTGGACCTCCTGATGGCACCTGGGTTTTGACCACTGTGTGATACAGAATGTTGGACTGGGTGGGCCATTGGCCTGATCCAACATGGCTTCTCTTGTTTATTTATTTATTTATTTGTTTATTAAATTAGTTTTTTACCCCGTCCTCCCAGCAAAGCCGGTTTATGTTATGTTCTTATTAGAACCACCCACCCAAAATATTGCAAAATAATAACTGCATGCTTCTGGGTTTGCCAGAGCCCTTCATCAGATTGACTATTAACGAAAAGGTAAGGTAGGAAAGATCTTTCGAGTATTAGCTTAAACATGTGGCAATTGTAAACTTGCTTTCAAGAAACTACCCCAATTCCATTTATTAAAAGTTGAGAGCCAGTGTGGCATAGTGTTTAGAATGTTCAACTAGGATCTGGGAGACCCGGGTTCGAATGCCCGCTCTGCCATGGATGCTGACCTTGGGCCAGTCACACACTATCAGCCTAACCTACCTCACAGTGTTGTTGTGAAAGTAAAATGGAGGAGAGGAGACTCATGTGAGCTGCTTGGCAAGGTCAAAATAAATAAGATACATCTTTAGACCACGTTTAGAATGTGGAGCATTTGTATACATCTTAGAGCATCCACATCTGTTAGATTGCTGTAGTCTTTACAACTGCGGGAGCCAGCGGGAGGTAACGTTTAAGAATGACGGACTCTAATCTGTAGAACTGAGTTCGATTCCACTCTCCTCCACTTGAAGCCAAGTTGGGTGACCTTGGGCCAGTCACAGCTCCCCCCCCTTTGGCCAGTCCCAGCCCCCCCCCCCCCAAAAAAAATAAGGCTAGCTTGATGCATAATGCTAAAAAAAGATCTAGAACTTCAGGCTGCCAGACAGTCTTAGGATCTCCTGCCTATATCACACACGATGCCATATGATACTTTATTTAATTTTTTAGTCTTCACAACAGCCCTGCAAAGTAGGTCAGGGTTATCTCCATTTGCAGCCTGGGCAGTGTGGCTAAGTGGGAGAAACTGGACTGAGGCCATCGAATGAGTCTGTCGCAGAGATTCAAACCAGGGACTTCCCATGTGGTCACTTTTAGCTTCTACACAACACCCGTTCTCCTTTGTGTAATATTTTATATGTGTTTCCAAAAAAAAAAGAAAAAATCAATCCACACCATTCATTTTGAAAAGTTCGTTTTTGTAAAGGGGTGAATTAATTTCTAGTGTTACGTCCCAAAATTTCTATTTAACTATACTTTTTTTAAAAACCCTGAGCTTCCTCCAAAGAATTTGCGGCAGCATATTCGATTCTCCTTACTCTGTTTTGTTTTCACAATAACCCTGTGGAGTTGGTTAGGCTGAGAGCAGTGAGCTTCCTGACAGTGCGGGGCATTTGGAGTGCGGTGCTCGAAAAGTCTGCCATTCATGATGCTATTCGCAAAGGATCCTGATCTATGAATCTCCCCTACTCTGCAGCAGGGGTCATTTCCTGCAGGAACGCACAGGAGCGGAGCTCCGGCAGTAAAGAGCCCAGGGGGCGGGCACATGCAACAAGCCCCACCCCCTGCTCCCAGCAGCCCTCAGTCAGAGCAAGAAGCAGCCAGGTAAGCTGCAGAGCCCCCCCTCCCCTGGCCCAAAACAGTCCAGTGGCACTTTTAAGACCAAGTTTTATTCAGGTACCAGCTCTCCCTCCTCTGCGAGGACAGATCTGACCAGTGGCAGCTTTAATACCAAGTTTTATTCAGGTACAAGCTCTCCCTCCTCTGTGAGGGCAGATCTGCATGTCCCCCCCGCCCCCAATAGCTAACAATCCAAAACAGTCCAGTGGAGCCCGAGCGGTGGGTGTTGCCTTCTGACACACTTCCGGTGATGTCAGGGGGTGTGGCATATGCAAATAGGTTATGCTAATGAGCTCCTGCGCCTCTTTTTCTACGAAATGACCCCTGCTCTGCTGGGCCAGGAGACAGGGCCACATTAACCCATGGCCGGGCCCCTAGACTTTGAGGTATTTTGGGGGCCCTCCGGTGCTTCAATCTTTCACCCCACTACAGCTGACAGCCTGACCCTGGTACGGTAGGCACTAGACCACAGTACTTAGCCCTATATCCATTTTGAGGGTCTCCTGAATAATTCTATTCACAATATTTTAAATATATATTTAATTGTGTGAGTAGAACTCTTCAGGAAAGCACATTTTGGGGGTATAATTGTCCAATACTGTAACATTTTGAAGAACCAGTTTGGTGTGAGAGCCAGTTTGGTGTATTGGTTAAGTGCGCGGACTCTAAACTGGGAGAACCAGGTTTGATTCCCCTCAGCCCCACCTACCTCACAGGGTGCCTGTTGTGGGGAGGGGAAGGGAAAAAGGAATTAGTAAGGTGCTCTGAGACTCCCTTGGGTAGTGAAGGGCGGGGTATAAATCCAATCATCATCATCTACTACTACTACTACTATTATTATTATTAAAATATATAATTTAAGGATAATTGTTTTAATTTAAGACATCTGTTTCACGGCAGTAAGGAAGCAGTGAATTATCTTATTAATAGAGGTTATATATTACAGGCTGTCAATAAAGAGAAAATAACTGCCTCAGCAAAAAAAAAAATTGATGGGCCCCTAGTCCCTGCCGGGGCCCCTAGGCTTCAGCCTAGTCAGCCTTATGGATAATACAGCCCTGTCGGGAGAGACAAATGGACAAACCAGGAGACACTTTTCTTCATAGTGACTCAAGCATGTGAGGAAAAGTTACAAGGGATGAGGGATGCTCCTGCCTGTCCCTGTGAGCGCGCTATACGCTCTTCTTAATGACATGCTCCATTTCCCACACATTACGTAACAGCCACGCTACCGGGAAGGGGGGGGATTTCCAATTGTCTGCCTTGTCTCAGTTACCATGGGCAGCTTCTGCCCCGCCTGCCCCCCTTTGTTTGCTGAAAGAAAAGGACTTACCGGGATGTTTTGCAGCAATCTGCCTGGGAATGGCTCTTTCGAGATGCCATGTGAAAAGATTGCAGTCTGCAGTCGGTTACAGAGCCAAATGCACTCACCACTCCAGCTTAGGGGGGGAGAGTGCAGAAAGCGCCCAAAGCCATCACATACGTGCTTGGGAAAGAAAAGCTCTGAATTCCAGGGGTGAGACGGGGGCACCCTCTCTCCCTCCCTCCCTGGCTGAAAGGATTGCTTTCCCCAGGAATTAAAACAGATGCGGACATCTTTGCATGGTCCCTATCAGTGTTCCCTCTAAGCTGAGTTAGTGTGAGCTAGCTCACAGTTTTTTAGCCTCCAGCTCACAGATTTTTGTCTTAGCTCAGGAAGGATAGCTCCAGAGCGAACTAATGTATGCAGTAGCCACATCTCTCACTCACAACGTTAATGCCATTAGCTCACAAAGTAGTATTTTTGCTCGCAAGACTGCACAGCTTAGAGGGAGCACTGGTCCCTATTCAGGGCTGGGGTCAGGGGTCAGTGTCAGTGCCTGGGGTTACCACGTCTGGACTAGGAAATTCCTAGGAATTTGGGGGTGGACCAGATAGGGCAGGATTTGGGGCGGGGAGAGACCTCAGCAGAGTGTAATGCCATAGAGTCCGCTGATCTCTGTCAAGTCCTAGGGCTGCCAACCTCCAGGTGGGACCTGGGGACCCCCCAGAATTACAGCTCATCTCCAGACTACAGAGATCAGTTCCCCTGGAGGAAATGGGTGTTTTGGAGGATGGATTCTATGACATTATACCCCACTGAAGTCCCTCCCCTCCTTGAACCCTGCCCTCCCCAGGATCCAACCCCCCAAACTCCAGGAAGTTCCCAACCTAGAGCTGGGACCCCAGGCTCCACCCCCAAATCTCCAGGAAGTTCCCAGCCCAGAGTTAGCAACCCTAATGCTCAGCCATGACAGCTTTGCTTGTCTGAGCAGGGCCTTCTCAGGGGCCACTCTGCAACTGGGCAAGATCAACCACTGCCCACACACGGGCATTGTCTGTTGTGGCCCCCCACCTCGCGGAGTGGCCCACCAGAGGAGGTCAGGAAGGCTCCCACTTTCCTGGCTTTCCGCAAACGATGCAAAACTGAATTATACAAGAAAGATTCTTTATGAAGGTAGCCAGGCTTTATTGTAATGGAATGGTTCCAGAAGAATGCTTAATGAAGGGAGATTCAGGTGGGGCAGCCGTGTTGGTCTGAAGCAGCGGAGCAAAGTTGGAGTCCAGTGGCACCTTTAAGACCAACAAAGTTTTATTCAAGATATAAGCTTTCGTGTGGATTCACACTTCTTCAGATAAATTGAAATGGAAGCTCTCAGTCCATACATATAGGTAGAGGGTGAGCAGCAAATCAGCATATTAAAGTTGGTTGACAGATGCAAGGACCAAACTGGAATCACAAGCTTAGTTTATATGGTCACCATTTGTTTGGGTATGATTCCAGGGGAAAACATAGTGAAGGAAATAAATACATCAACATTGGAAATTGATGGGCAGAACTGATGGGAATGATCCAGCAACTTTGTTGGTCTTAAAGGTGCCACCAGACTTGAACTTTGTTTTAATAAAGGGAAAGGGGCTGTGAGCCAGTTTGGTGTAGTGCTTAAGAGCACAGACTCTAATCTGGGAGAACCAGGTTTGATTCCTCACTCCTCCAAAATGCAGCTGCTGGTGTGACCTTGGGTCAGTTACAAGTTCTTTCAGAGCAGTCCTCTAGAGAGCTCTCTCAGCCCCACCTACCTCACAGGGTGTCTGTTGTGCAGAGGGGAAGGGAAAAGAGAGTGCAGAGGGGAAGGGGTATACATCCAATCTCCTCTTCTCTCTTCTATACTATGATGTATAGCATGTACTACATGTATTATCCTATTATGTAATTTCTACGTCATTTGATATGCTGTGCTATACTTTGTTTCATCTTTATTCCAGATTTTTGTTTGGTTTTAATTTCTGCAGCACTCATCGTATTACATTGTTTACGAGATCTCCCATCCTACTGACTGCATTGACTTACCCTGTGTAATCCAGAGGTGTCGAACTCACTTGTAATGAGGGCCGGATCTAACATAAATTTCACTTTGTCGGGCCAGGCCATGTGTGCCATAATGCCAGGTACCAGAGATACAAACTGTATAAAGGACAGCAGCTGGTAAGCTCTAAGTTTGTGTATCCCCACTGCAAGGCCCCATTGCAAAGGAAAACCCATAAATGTAGACTGGAGAGCCAGCGGTGCAGCACTGGGCA
>NW_015162615.1:43439-47242 GCF_001447785.1 Gekko japonicus
CTGCCAGAGGTGAGTACTGCCGAGCCTGCCGAGCCCAGTACTGTCCCTGAGGGAGGGCAGACCCCTACTCTTGGACCCACTGCAAGGGATGAAAGCGTACCTGACCCACTCGAGAGTGAGTCAAGCAGTGTGCCTCCAATTCAGAAGTGCCCTGAACCTCCTCTGCCGCGGAGGTCTCAGAGAGTGCGCAGAGTGCCCACCTACCTAAGCGATTATGATTGTACATAGTGTTTTTGCTTAGGGGGGAGGGATTTGTTATGTATTGACTTGAATGTAAATACTGACATGCGAATCGCCTCATTGAAACTTAATGTTAAGCTTCAGCCTGGGCTAGGATCCTAATGTAACCAATAGGAGTCCTAGCCCAGGGAGTGTCTACCAATCACGTTACAAAGCGGGACCGCTTGTGATTGGGCATTGTATCTTCAATCTCATAGGTTGTTATCTGTACAGGGGGTGTGGCTACATTAGCCGGGAGTGTTTAAATATAGTCATCCGAGGGAAAACTCTATGGTTTTCCCTCGGATGGCCGTGGCCCCGCCCCAGCGTGCCCGGCGTCGTCACGTCACTTCCCGTCCGCACGCTCCAGACGCCGGACGGGAGTCCCCCGCTCCGGAGCAATTTACACTAGGCAACCCTACCTGGAGATCACCAGCTATTACAACTGGTCTCCGGAAAACAGAGATCAGTTTCCTCTGGAGAAAATGGCTGCTTTGGAGGGTGGACTCTATGGCATTGTACCCCGGCTGAGTGTCAGGTTCTATAGTCAGATCACACCACACAGCGCTTCATAAGAAGTATTCTGTTCATTGCTCGTTCATAACTATGACACATGAACGTTTTTTGTTAGGAATGGCCTAAAGCAGCAGGGCACCCAAAGTTATAGTAGTTTCAAAACACCCTTCCATTACAAGTAAAAGCCAATAAGCATGGCGCAATTGTCAAGAGGAAAGTGAGGGGGAGAAAGGTGAGCCGTTGGTTCCCAGCGGGTCAGGAACAGCTGGGAAATCAAGGTCAAGGACACATAGACAGATAACAAGCCAGACAGGAGACATTAGTTAGTGACCGAGGAGGGAGGTGGAGCACTCCCCACACATTCCAAAGACATGGCAGTGTTAACTGACACTGAGGTCCCTCCCCTTCCTAAACCCCACCCTCCCCAAGCTCCACCCCCCCCAATCTCCAGGATTTCTCTAAGCTGGAGTTAGCAACCCTAACCGTCCCACCTGGCTTAGCCAAGCTCCACCCCCCCAAATCTCCAGGATTTCTCTAAGCTGGAGTTAGCAACCCTAACCGTCCCACCTGGCTTAGGTCATCGTTTCCCTGGGAAACTGCTGGGAACCCTTCTTGAGAAACTCCTTAGGGGGAAACGAACTTGGGAGAAAAGGGCATTTCAAGCGAAAGCTCGTAACCGTGCCGGGAAGGCCTGTTTCAAAAAAACAACCACAAGGCCGCTTGGGAAAGGGAAAACTTACAGCAGACAGGAGTGGTTGGGAGCAGTGTTCCCTCTAAGCTGAGTTAGTGTGAGCTAGCTCAGAGTTTTTTAGCCTCCAGCTCACACATTTTTGTCTCTGCTCAGGAAGGAGGGCTCTCAAGCAAACTAATTGACGCAGTATCCAAATTGCTTGCTCACGACTTTAATGCTAGGAGCTCACAAAGTAGAATTTTTGCTCACAAGACTCCACAGCTTAGAGGGAACATTGGTTGGGAGTGCTGTTTCTCCACCTCTGCTTGTAGATTTTCTTCCTCGAGAGAGCCCTCTCAGGCCCACCTACCTCACAGGGTGTCTGTTGTGGGGAGGGGAAGGGAAGGGAGATTGTAAGCCGCTCCGAGACTCCTTTGGGTAGAAGGAGGAGAAAGGGAAGAAGAAGAAGGGGAAGAAGAAGGGGAAGAAGAAGGGGAAGAAGAAGGGGAAGAAGAAGGGGAAGGGGAAGAAGAAGGGGAAGAAGAGGAAGAGGAAGAAGAAGAGGAAGAAGGGGAAGGGGAAAAAGAAGGGGAAGGGGAAGAAGAAGGGGAAGAAGAAGAAGAAGAAGAAGAAGAAGAAGAAGAAGGGGAAGAAGAAGAAGGGGAAGAAGAAGGAGGAGAAGGAGGGGAAGAAGAAGAAGGGGAAGAAGAAGGAGGAGAAGGAGAAGGAGAAGAGGAGGAGGAGGAGGAGGAGATTGGAGATTGGAGTCTCAGAGAGGCTTACAATCCCTTTCCCTTCCCCTCCCCACAACAGACACCCTGTGAGGTAGGTGGGGCTGAGAGAGCTCTTGACAGAACTGTCCTTGAGAGAACAGCTCTAAAAGAACTTATGAGTGAAGGGTGGGTTATAAAACCAACTCTTATTATTATTATTCATACAACACATTTCAGACCCCACAGATGGGGGGGGGGACGACTGCTCATGATGGGTCAACTTGCACTGCCGCTCCTCCTCAGTGGAAGCAACTTTTCAAGATCTTTTTTAAAAATAATTTTATTATAACAACAACAACAATAACATACAAACAATAATAAAAAAGGAACAGTAACATAGCCGATTAAAGTAAAAGCTTAAGTTGAGCATCACAGAAACGTACAACATTATAACCATTAACAATAGCCATTTAACAAAGAAGAACATCAATTATATAATCGGAGGGAAATAATTCAGGACTTGCAGCAATAAAATTCGACAATGGATACCAAAAAGCCAAGTAATTAGAAGGGGACGGAACTTTTCAAGATCTAAAGGGCAGCCTCTGAGTAAAAAAGTGAATATATTGTTTTAGAACAGAGGAATGCAGGGAGGTTGTCTGGGACTTTACAAGCACAACTTTAAAAGCTTAGTCATGGAATTCATGTCCCTAGAAGGTGTCTTCTTTTATCTGACGAGATCCTATAGATAGAGGTTCTAAAAACATTAGCAGTTACATCTGTCAGGTCAATGAAGAAAGAGGCCTGAATTAATTTTAGGACTGCTTCAAGAATAACAGGCAAGGAATGATCGTTTGAGAGCTTTACACAACATTGGAAGAAGAGGGGTTCTCCCCCTCGGAAACATATGAATACCACAGCCCCGTGTAACAATAGGCCAGGGGGTCCCCAATGGGGTGCCTCTGGGTACCATGTTGCCTGCCAACACCTTTTCTGCCAAGTGCTTTTAGAAAGCGGGCAGGTGGAGCTTTTAACCAGCAGGGCTTGTGATTGGCTGGACGATTAAAAAAACATCCTGTTAAACAGAACTTTTCTGCCTGACGTGTCGTAAGAGCTCTCTCCCTGACGGTTTTTTGATTGGCTCCACCTCCTCGGCAGCCATTTAGGGATTGGCTATGCCTCCTGGGACAGACATTTTGTGATTGGCTCCACCTCCTGTGGCAGATGTTTTGTGATTGTGCCCACTGCCTGTGTCAGAAAGGTGTCCACAGGCTGAAAAGGGTTGGAGACTCCCGCAACAGGCCTTTTCAGACATTAGATTCCTGCAGCCTACCAGCTATCCGTAATGATAGCACAATCCGGTGATATGCATAGTCGCTATGTTGTATGAACAACAAGAAGAAAGTTGGTTTTATACCCCACCTTTCACTACCCAGAGGAGTCTTGGAGAGGCTTACAATCACCTTCCCTTCCCCGCCCCACAACAGACACCCTGCCTCATTCTTCAAGATGATACCATTGTGCTCCAGCCCAGGTGTTGCCAACAGCCTGAATAAAAAGTGCACTGTCCCTTTAACAGAAGAAGAAGAGATTGGATTTATACCCCGCCCTTCACTCGGTGTCTCAGAGCTGCTTACAAACTCCTTTCCCTTCTCCTCCCCACAACAGACACCCTGTGAGGTTGG
>NW_015162615.1:47381-54621 GCF_001447785.1 Gekko japonicus
ATACAGTTTATATTTTGGCAATTTCTGATGGCGTTTCTACTACTGGAATTTGTATATCTGGGACCTCTGGGACGCTAGTTTTTCCCCCTTGTTTGGATTTACAAGGTCATCCAGCAGCTGCAAATGGAGGAGTGGGGAATCAAACCTGGTTCTCCCAGATTAGAGTCCGCACACTTAACCACTACACCCAACTGGCAGAGGCTTAATGGGATGATATTTACCAAGTTAGGCCATGAAAAACTTCACCAGCGCAGAACCCTTTGTTAAAGGGGCAGGAGATTTTTTTTCCTCCAGGTTGTTGGACAACCCTATTCAGACATAAAAGGATGGCCTTTGGAAGGTTCTCCCCACTGGACATGAGACTGTCTTGGGATATACATCTGGAGCAGAGGTCCACCAGCGGCTATTAGCCACAAGGTATAGATGGAACACTCTGTCTGGGGCAAGTGATGCTCTGTATTCTAGGTGCTTGGGTGGGCACGAGGGAGAGGGCTTCTGGAGTTCTGGCCCCACTGGTGGACCTCCTGAAGGCACCTGGGTTTTGGCCACTGTGTGACAGAGTGTTGGACTGGATGGGACACTGGCCTGATCCAGCATTGACTTCTCTTACGTTCTTATGTTCTTCCCAAACCCGCCCACTTGATGTGCCCCTGATCCGTCCCTCTTGTGGGGCAAATCCTCCCGTGTGACCAGGGCTTATGTCTGGAGCAGTGATGCTCTGTATTCTTGGTCCTTGGGGGGGCAACAGCCGGAGAGCTTCTGGAGTTCTGGCCCCACTGGTGGACCTCCTGATGGCACCTGGGTTTTGGCCACTGTGTGACACAGAGTGTTGGACCGGATGGACCACTGGCCTGATCCAACATGACTTATGTTCTCTAATCTACCCCCCAGCCCTTGCCACCTGTTATTAGCGTAAAGAGAACAAACAAGGAGAATTAAGATGCTGCAATTGCAGCAGAGCGGGGAATTTAGATCTGGGAAAGGACTCAAGAAAAAGTAAAATGCCCCACCTCTCAGTTCGCAAAACAATTGTATGGGACTGCCTAGTTTCGCACACAGAGATGATAAAATGGTTCCATGTGATCCACCTGCCCTCTGCTGGGGATCAGGAAGATTGCAAGAAGAACACTAGAGAGAGTCAAGATCTGCTTCCCATCTTCTTGAATGCAACCAGGTGAGATGGGAGGGATGCCAACACCAGCTTGGGAAATTCCTGGAGATTTGCAGGTGTTGCCTGGGGAGGGAGCTCAACAGAGATGTGACATCACAGAGTCAACCCTCCAAAGCTCCATTTCCTTCAAGGGAACTTAGTTTGGAGATCAATTATAATTCTAGAATTCTAGGCTCCCAACCTTTTTTTTTTAATGTATTTATTTATTTTATTTATGAGGTTGGTAACCCTAGAGGTGGGGGTTCCCAGGACCTGTGTGTTAGTTGTCACTGTAACAGATAACACCACGTAAGTTCCTCCACCTGGATAGTTATGAACTTGGCAAAATACACCATGATGTCAGCTGGTCAGGCGTGTTGGTCTAAAGCAGTAGAACAAAGTTAGAGTCCAGTGGCACCTTTAAGGCCAACAAAGGTTTATTCAAGGTATGAGCTTTCGTGTGCAGGCACACTTTTCCAAATACATTGGAAAGGAAGCTAGATTTCAAACTTATAGATACAGTTGTTGTTGTTCAGTTGCACAGTCGAGTCCAACTCTTCGCGACCCCATGGACCAGATCACGCCAGGCCTTCCTGTCTTCCGCCGTCCTCTGAAGTTGGCTCAATTTCATGTTCGTTGCATCTATGACACTGTCTAACCATCTCATCCTTTGCCGTCCCCGTCTTCTTTGACCTTCAATCTTTCCCAGCATCAGGGTCTTCTCCAGTGAGTGCTCCCTTCTCATTGGGTCGCCAAAGTATTTGAGCTTCAGCTTCAGTATCTGGCCTTCCAGGGAACAGTCAGGGTTGATTTCTTTGAGGATTGACTGATTGGATCTCCTTGCAGTCCAAGGGACTCTCAAGAGTCTCCTCCAGCACCATAGTTCAAAAGAATCTATTCTTCGGCGCTCGGCCTTCCTTATAGTCCAACTCTCACAGCCATACATGACTACTGGGAATACCATTGCTTTGACCATGCGGACTTTTGTTGGCAGGGTGATGTCTCTACTTTTTATCATGCTGTTTAGGTTCGCCATCGCTTTCCTCCCAAGGAGCAGGCGTCTTTTAATTTCATGACTGCTGTCACAGTCTGCGGTGATCTGGGATCCCAGGAACGTGAAGTCTGTCACTACTTCCACGACTTCCCCTTCTATTTGCCAAGGAGTGATGGGGCCGGATGCCATGATCTTAGTTTTTTTGATGTTGAGCTTCAAGCCCACTTTTGCGCTCTCCTCTTTTACTCTGAGCAAGAGGCTCTTTAGATCCTCTTCACTTTCAGCCATTAGAGTGGTATCATCTGCATATCTGAGGTTGTTGATCTTTTCCCCAGCAATCTTAATTCCCGCTTGTGATTCATCCAGGCCAGCATTTCGCATGATGTACTCTGCATATATATTAAATAAGCAAGGTGACAGTATACATCCTTGTCGTACTCCTTTTCCTATGCTGAACCAATCAGTTGTTCCATATCCGGTTCTAACTGTCGCTTCTTGGCCCTTATACAGGTTTCTCAAGAGACATGTGAGGTGGTCTGGTACTCCCATCTCTTTAAGGACCTGCCATAGTTTGTTGTGATCCACACAGTCAAAGGCTTTAGCATAGTCAATGAAGCAGAAGTAGATATTTTTCTGGTACTCTCTTGCTTTCTCCATAATCCAGCGAATGTTGGCAATATGATCTCTCGTTCCTCTACCTCTTCGAAACCCAGCTTGTACTTCTGGTAGTTCTCTATCCACGTACTGTTGAAGCCTAGCTTGTAGGATCTTGAGCATGACCTTGCTAGCGTGTGATATGAGTGCAATTGTGCGATAGTTTGAACATTCCTTGGCATTGCCCTTCTTTGGGATTGGAATGTATACTGACCTTTTCCAATCCTGTGGCCACTGTTGCGTTTTCCAAATTTGCTGGCAAATGGAGTGCAGAACTTTAACAGCATCATCTTCTAAGACTTTGAATAGCTCAGCTGGAATACCATCACCTCCACTAGCTTTGTTGTTAGGCGAAAGGCAGGATATAAATCCAATCTCCTCCTCCTCCTCTTCTTCAATGTTCAAACACAGTCTGCCAGATATAAACCAACAAAGTGGGACCTGCTAGCTTCATGCCCTCAGCTTCCCATAAGCATCTGACTAGCCGGTGGTGTAAACAGAATCCATATAGACCTTTGGTTTCATCTAGCTACCCTAATTTTATATATTAATCCCTCTCCTTAAATGAGCCACCAGTAGAACTACATTTCCCATCACTCATCGGGGGACACTGCCTCCCCCCCCCCCGCGTTGTTCGCTTCAAGAAAACTACATTTCCCATCACCAACCACCAAGAGACGACCGCCGTTTCCAAACAACGGCGCAAAGGACGGCGATCTCAAACCACCCAAGGAAAACTACATCTTCCAGCATGCCCTTCGGTGGCGCTCCGCGAACTGTACGTGAGGAGGCGCGTCCTAGACGTGACAGTGAGGGAAATGCTCGTTTCTTTGAGAGAAGGATGGCGACTGCCGATAGACCGTCTTCTTCCTCTACCGCTGCCGGGCTTTCCCGGCAGACCGGAGACGCAGCGCGGCCTTCCGCGCATATGGCGGCGCTCATCTTGGCCCGCGGGGGCAGCAAAGGGATCCCGCTGAAGAACATTAAGCTGCTGGCCGGAGTCCCGCTGATTGGCTGGGTACTGAGGGCAGCCCAGGACTCCGGCGTCTTCCAGAGGTTTGCGCATGCGTCCTTTGACGGGTCCCCCCCCCTCCCCGCCTTTTATTTAAATAAAGGAGGGTTTGTTTCCAGACAGGACATCCGTGTTGTGTTGGAAGTTTACGGCTGTGCTGTTCTTAGTGGCGACGTTGCAGGGACGTTATGGTTGGATGGTCTACTGATTGGACCCAAAAAATAAATAAATGTTAATGAATGATTTTTGGACACCCCTTCCAAAAAATTAATGTCAGTAATATAAAAAATAAATAAATGCTCAAGTTCAGGGTGTTTTTGGCAGGGGGAATAAATTTATTTATTTATTTATTATTCAAATTTATACCCCGCCCTCCCCCGTAGGGTCTCTGGCAAAGCTAAGAGTAACGACATTTTATTCTAAAATAAGCTTTTATGGAGCAGCTGCAAGAGCCAGTTCGGTGTAGTGGTTAAGTGCGCGGACTCTAATCTGGGAGAACCGGGTTTGATTCCCCACTCCTCCACTCGCACCTGCTGATGTGACCTTGGGTCAGTCGCAAGCTCTGGCACAGCTGTCCTTGAAAAAGAGCAGTTTGTGTCAGAGCTCTCTCAGCCCCACCCACCTCACAGGGCGCCTGTTGTGGGGAGGGGAAGGGAAAGGAGTTTGTAAGCCGCTCTGAGACTCCCAAGTGAAGGGCGGGGTATAAATCCAATCTCCTCTTCTTCTTCTTCTTCTTCTAGCTCTTAGTGTCATGCTCATGGTGAGCTAGACTTGTTTTTAGGGGCTGAGAGAGCTCAGAGAGAACTGTGACTGGCCCAAGGTCACCCAGCTGGGAATTGAACCCAGCTGCCCAGATTATAACCTGCCACTCTTAACCACTACACCAAACTGGCTTTCTAGGGGGGTGGGGGAAATAAACGAATGGGGGCCTGTTCTTAAAGCTATGTCAGAAGATGACCAGTAAAAATTATACCCACCTGCCCTCAGCTTGCTGTGTTACAAGGTTAACTTTGATGAGTGGTTTCAGGTGGGTAGCCGCAGTAGAACAGATTCAACTCCAGTAGCACCTTAGAGACCAAACAGATTTTCAGCCTTCCAGAGAGATCTCCGTTTCCACTCGTGTCTGATGAAAGGTTCTCAGACGTTTACACCCTGAAACTCTTGTTGGTCCCTAAAGTGCTAATGGACTCGCATCTAATGGTTTTGTTGAGTTGGCAGTGACACCCTTGGAAACTAGCTCTGCCATCGGGAAAGATCTCATCTCTCATATGTTGCTGGCAGCCAAGACTTTAGTGGCTAGGCATTGGAAAAATAGTGTACAGCCCTCATCGGATATGTGGTTTAATAAGTTATGGGAATACCTGGTCATGGAGAAAATATCAGGCGTTATTTCCTTGGCGGAGAATGTGGAGTTTCATTCAAGATTATTTGGAATGTTGGTTCCCTTTTCTTGAATGTACGGAAAGACATAGTAAGCTTAAAAAGGCACTTCCTGATCATTTGAAGGTTATAGCTATAAATTGAATACCGGTTTGGTTTTACTGCTCTTGTGTTTTTTGTAATTATGTTGTTATTGTTGTGGTTCCCTAATAGTATGTGCTACTGTAAATTGTTGTTATATCTATATACTATCTATATACTAATGGCCAAGAGGCCCCCTCTGTGCGGATATCTAAATCCGCACATTGGGGGCACATAGGCGGCAGAGAGATTTTCCTGCACACTTGGGGCAGTCCCCAGGTGTGCAAAAAAATCTGAAAAGTTAAAAAAACTATACAGGGGATACTTAAATCCCCCTAAAAGTAAAAAAGCTTTCCCTGCGCATGCGCAGAGAACGCCCTGGCAACTGTCTTGCTGCTGCTGCCATCGCCGAGAGGATTGGTGGTCTGGTGGCTGTGGGCCACTCAGGCCTCGCTGCTGCTGCCACCACTGGGGAGGGGTGTGTGGGAAAAGACTTGGTGGCTGTGGGCCACTCAGGCCTTGCCACCAGTGCTGGGGGAGGGGGAGAAGGAAGAGGGCTTGTTGGGCCTGGTGGGCCCGCCTCCTGAGCTCACCTGCTGCCGCTTCCTCCTCCTGCTTCTGCAGGCTGGGAGCTGTGGGGAATACTCCCCCTGCGAGTATCGTGGGTCCCACTTCTTGTTCTGTTCTATTCTATTCTATTCTGTCCCATAAGGCAAGGCCTTAAACGTTATGCTTTCTTTCCACAAGGGTACACTGTAGCTCAAACTATTGTGGAAAAGGCCAGTGTATCCATCCCCTTGTCTAAAGCCGGCAATGTGCCAATCTCATATTTGATACAGCTGTATTTTCTGTGGTTTTGTACCATGACATCTGGAATGGGTGGAAGCATGCAAATAACTCTCTCCTGACTGTTGCCAGTCAAGAAGAGGAGGAAGCAAGCGCATAACAAGACCTGCATGGCTAGCCCTGCCCATGTGATTTCAATTTTTCAAACAGTGTGATGGAAGCATGGTATAAAACCACGAAAAAGTGTCTTCTGCTCTGCTTCAGTAGTGTATGACTATGACTGCATTCAGATGGGCAGTTCAATCCACTGTTGCCCCACCTCTAATTGAGCCAGATTATTTTGTCATGATCAGACTCACCCTTTTTAGCACTCTTCAAAGCGCTTTTACATGCTCAAATGGCATCAGTCAGGGAGTCAGTCCGTCAGCCATTTTTTAAAAAAAAGTTTGTCCTTGGAGCATGCCCACAAGCACTGATCAGGCTGCTGGGATATGTAGTTCATGGGGCTATTGACCATTTTTTAAAAAAGTTTGCCATCTGAGCATGTGTCCAAGCACTTACTGAGACTGCTGGGATATGGAGTTCACTGCCATCCTCCCTCTAATCTTTTCAGTTTACCCATTCCCCAAACGACAGGAAAAAGCTGTCTTTCTTTGAGAGTTTTTAGAAAGAAAACAAAGTTTTGAGCAGCCCCATTGGGGGTGTTTGAGAGAGAAAGGTTTGTATATGCAGTTATGTGTTCCTCGCTAACTAGTAAAACAAAATGGCAGCTGGAAAACAAGAGACCAGTCAGACCTGCCTGATGACTTGGGTGTGCAGCAAGCAATCCATTTTGGAACCAGCTCAGATTAACAGGACCGGACTTTCTCAGGTATCAAAGAAACACGCAGCAAGAGGGAGGGGACTCAGATGACTGCGTCACAACAGACAGATGTTGCTGTCTGACCGTGCACTTTACATTCGTAAAGGAACAGTAACAGCAACAAATGAAACTGCCCATCTGAACACAGCCTATGTCAAACTTTTCTGCACTATCAGCAGCAAAATTTCCAAGCAACGGTCTGATTTATGAGAATTTATCTTACTGCAATTAATAAGCAGAAGAAATGTCTTTCTAATGAGCCTTGGCTAATATAACATAGCTGCTAAGTTCAGAGCTTGAATGCATTGGTCAAAGAACAGT
>NW_015162615.1:54803-61134 GCF_001447785.1 Gekko japonicus
CCAGAAATACCAGTGCCATCAGGAGGTCCAGCAGTGGGGCCAGGACATTAGAAGCCCTCCTACTGTTGACCCCCCCAAGCACCAAGATGACAGAGCATCACTTGCCCCAGAGCCCCTATCTATACCTTGTGGCTAATATCCACTGACGGACCTCTGATGGACCAACTACTCTTAAAGGTACATTAAAGCTGGCCGGGGCAGCACAGGGAACACTGGTGAGATCAGCAGAACAAACGTCTAGCCCGGCAGCACCTTTGAGACCAACAAAGGTTTGTTCGAGGTATGAGCCGCCGTGTGCGAGGAAGTGTGCCTTGCACAAAGGGAGAAAAGTACCTCTTTCTCTACCTGCTCTTTCCCATGCATAATCTTATAAACCTCGATCATGTCACCCCTCAGTCGTCTTGTAGCCGCCACCATTTCCTCTGGCAAGTGTGTAGTTTCACACATTATTGCAGGGATACCCAACATTTTGGACCCTGAGAGCAACTTTAGAATTCTGACACAGGGTGGTGAGTAGAATCCCAGAGCTGGAAAGGGCCATACAGGTCATCTAGTCTAACCCCCTGCTCAGTGCAGGATCAGCCTAGAGCATCCCTGACAAGGGTTTGTCCAGCCGCTCCTTAAAGACTGCCAGTGAAGGGGAGCTCACCACCTCCCTCGGCAGCTGATTCCACTGTTGAGCAACACTTACTCTCAAAAAGTTTTTCCTAACATCCAGCCGGTACCTTCCAGCCCTTAATTTCAACCCATGATTGCGAGTCCTCTCCTCTGCTGCCAAGAGGAACAGCTCCCTGCCCTCCTCCAAGTGACAGCCCTTCAAAGACTTCAACAGAGCCATCATGTCCCCCCTCAGCTTCCTCTTCTCCAGACTAAATATTCCCAAGTCCCCCAGCCTTTCCTCATAGGGCTTTGTCTCCAGGGCCTTTTCGATAGTGGCCCCAACCTGGTGGAATGCTCTGTCGGAAAAGATCCGTGCCCTGTAGGACCTGTCTTGGTTCCATAGGGCCTGTATGTTGGAATTATTCCTCCAGGAATTCCATTGAGGAATATTTGAACCCAGTCTTGCGAGTCCTCTCCTCTGCTGCCAACAGGAACAGCTCCCTGCCCTCCTCTAAGTGACTTACACAAAATGGCTGCCACAAGAAACGGTGCCAATCACAAACGGTCGGGGAGTGACATTGTGCATAATGTTAACAGTTACTTTTTCAGCATCTCAGGCAGAAGCTCGGTTTAATAGGATACCTTTTAAAAGCGACATATTGTATAAAGCTATTTTCTGGTATGCGCACATTTCATCTTCAGCCCTACAGTGAAGATCCTTGTGCTGTGGTGGCCACAGGTCCCAAATCAACTTTTAAAAAGTGCGCACAGCCAATCAGAAGCCTTGCAGGGCCAAAGCCCCACCTGATCCCGCCTACTTTCTAAGAACACTGGGCAGGCTCCAGGAATACTGTTGGTGGGTGCTGTAGTGCCCATGGGCGCTGCGTTGGGGACCCCTGCATTACAGATCCCCTGAGGTAGTGAGAAAGCTTCTGAGTTTCACACCCGACCTGTGCTGAAAGCGCTGCACTGGCTGCCTATAGCATACCGGATTCGCTTCAAAGTGCTGGTGCTTACCTTTAAAGCCCTACATGGCCAGGGTCCGATTTACCTCAGGGACCGCATTTCCCCATATATTCCCCGGGCCCTAAGGAGGCCAAGCTTGTGGCAACAAGGGCCAGGTCTTTCTCAGTGGCGGCTCCTACCTGGTGGAATGAGCTCCCGGAGGACATCAGGGCCCTGCGGGACCTGGTGCAGTTCCGCAGGGCCTGCAAGACGGAGCTCTTCCGCCAGGCTTTTGAGTAGGAGCCACCACGGCCACTTACACCACCGCTCCTTTATAGAGAGAGACCGCTGGGGGGCTGGGCAACATCTTTCCATTACCCAGCCTTCCTCCCTGCTACGCAAAATGTTAGGAGTTTATATGTGCATCCGTAGAATTGCTTTTAATCTGTTTTAATTCTGAATTTTGTATTTTGTAATTTTGCATACTGTACGCTCTTACAAGAAGAAGAGATTGGATTTATACCCCGCCCTTCACTTGGAGTCTCAGAGCGGCTTACAAACTCCTTTCCCTTCCCCTCCCCACAATAAACACCCTATGAGGTGGGTGGGGCTGAGAGAACTCTTGACACAAACTGCTCTTTTTCAAGGACAGCTCTGATAGAACTATGGCTTGCCCAAGGTCATCCAGCAGGTGCAAGTGGAGGAGTGGGGAATCAAACCCAGATTAGAGTCCACACACTTAACCCTACACCAAAGTGGCTCTCATAGTACCCTATGTGAGCCGCTCTGAGCCCGTTTGCGGGGAGGGCGGGGTATAAATGCAATAAAATAAATAAAAATAAATACTTTCTCAGGTTGGGAAGGGAGGTACAAAAACGAAGGTTGCTGGTAAAAGTATGTAGTGGGAGCCCGATCCGCAAGGTGACGGTTTTTCGATGGTGATCCGAGGTCGATTTAAAGCTGCAACCCTGAACTTGTTTGCCGTCTGTATCTTTACCTGGAGACCTGGTTACTTTGTGGAATTTGTCAGTTTGGTTATTATTTATTTTTGTCGCAGAGGTCGATATCGTAGGAAACATCCAAGCCACCTCTCCCTGCCTGCACCCCACGGATCTGATCAGAGTGGCCAAAATGATCCGAGAGGACGGCTTCGACTCCGTCTTTTCCGTAGTAAGGCGGCATCAGTTCAGGTGGAGTGAAATAAAAAAAGGAGGTAAGGTTCCGTGAGCTCTTCCCACCAGTGTTCCCTCTAAACTGAGTTAGTGTGAGCCAGCTCACACATTTTTGTCTCTGCTCAGGAAGGAGGGCTCCAGAGCGAACTAATTTATGCAGTAGCCAAATTGCTCGCTCCCAACTTTAATGCCAGTAGCTCACAAAGTAGCATTTTTGCTCACAGGACCCCACAGCTTAGACGGAACATTGCTTCCCACTAGGGTCGGGTCATTAGTCCTCTGTGTGTAGGTGTATAAGGACGCCTACAGGAAGGGTTTATGGAGAATTCCCCCCTCCTCTTCCCAACTGTTAGAACTCGCAGATACCAAGGAAGTTGATGGTCAGTGGCTCACTGGAAGAGCATTTGTTTTCCACGCAGAAAGTGACAGATTCAGTCTCCAGCATCTGCCGTCTTTTTGAAGAAGGACCAGGCAGGAGGTGATGGGAAAGACCTCTGCTTGAGACCCTGGAGAGCTGCTGCCAGTCTGAGTAGGCAGTACTGACCTCGATGATCTGATGCAGTAGAAAGCAGCTTAGTGGTCTGAGCAGGGGGCATTAGCCCCGAAAAGTTCCTACAAACTGCGGAAGAGAGAGAAGAAGAAGTAAAGGCTGAAGGACTCTGAATTGTGCCTTTGAGAACTTTGGTTCTAGGGGATGATGGGGGGCACTGTTATTGGGCAATTAAATGTAACTGGGGAGGGTTAAAAGGGTTAAAAGATTGACACAGTTCATAAGAAGTACAAAGATGAAAAGTCTGAATGAGGTATAAAAAGCTAGTTGGAGATCTCCTCTCTTGGGTTTTTAGTTAGTGGTGGGTTCTTTACTTTCTCCCTTATATGTAGCTTTCCCTTTCCCTTTTTTCTGTTCTAGTTTTTGTAGTGTTTAAAAAATCAACAAAAAATCCCCTCCGCGGGCTTAAAAAAAGAAAAAAAGAAAGCAGCTTAGTGGGAGAAACGGAAGTACTACTTCATTACTTGCAGAGTAACAAAATGGTAGAATTTGCTGCCAGGAGCTGTAGTGACGATTACTTGTCCAGATGGATCTGAAAGGAGATGAGGCCACCTTCATAAAGGAGAGGTCCCCTGATGACTCTCAGCTGCAAACACTTAAGTGGAACCTCCATGTTCAGTGGCAGTGTACCTCGTAGGGGGAGGCGAGGGCAGAGGCTTTGGTTTCTGTGCCTTTCAGGGCTACTGTGTGGAATAGAATGCAAAACTAGGCGGGCCATTGGTGTAGTGTAGAGCCAGTTTGGTGTAGCAGTTAAGAGTTGCCGATTCTTATCTGCGAGAACCGGGTTTGATTCCCCACTCCTCCACATGCAGCCAGCTGGCGTGACCTTGGGTCAGTCACAAGTTCTTTCAGAGCTGTTCTCTCACGAGCAGTTCTCAAGAGAGCTCTCTCAGCCCCACCTACCTTACAGGCTATCTGTTGTGGGGAGGGGAAGGGAAAGGCTAGTCTGAGCTATTCAGGCTGCTAGATTATAGAATCACAGAGTTGGAAGGGATCTCCAGGGTCATCTAGTCCAACCCCCTGCAGAATGCAGGGAATTCACAACTACCTCCCCCCGACACCCCCGGTGACCTCTGCTCTATGCCCAGAAGAGCGCAAAAAAAACCCTCTCCAGGATCACTGGCCAAACCAGCCTGGAGAAAACTGCTTCCTGACCCCAAAGTGGCGATCAGCATTTCCCTGGGCGTGTAAGGAAAGTTCAAAAGAACTAAGCACTGAGGCAACCCCTCCTGCCCTCCCTTCTCGTGATCTGCCTAAGTTCTCAGAATCAGCATTGCTGTCGGAAGGCCATCTAGCCTCTGCTTGAAAATCTCCAAAGGAGAGCGTACCACCTCCCGAGGAAGCCTGTTGAAACGTACTCTTTCTTAACTCAGGGAGCGTTACAGGAAGAAGCTTTAACCGCGTGTTCTCTTTGCTTGTGCTCACAGTGTGTGAGGTGACGAAACCCCAGAACCTGAATCCGGCAAAACGTCCCCGGCGGCAGGACTGGGATGGGGAACTTTACGAAAACGGTTCGTTTTACTTTGCCAAACGGTCGCTGATTGACAAGGGGTATTTACAGGTTGGTGCTGACACGGTGCTGGGCTTTTTCCTAAGTCACTCACACTTTCTAGGCCGGGTTCCCCCATGTGGCGCCTGGGGGGCTCCATGGGGCCTGGCCACACCTTCCCGGGCGCCTGCCAAGTGCTTTTAGAAAGTGGGCGGGACAAGGTCTGAAATGTTCCAGCTGGGCTTCTGATTGGCTGTTCGGACTGAAAGGCATCCTGTTAAACAGACCTTCTGCCTGAAATGTTGAAGAGATGCTATTAGAATTGCATATAACCCCCGATCCCTGACATTTTGTGGTTGGCCCTGCCTCCTGCAAGCCGCCATTTGGTGACTGGCTCTGCCAGCTTGGTGTAGTGGTTAAGAGCGGCAGACTCGAATCTGGGAGAACAGGGTTTGATTCCCCACTCCTCCGCATGCAGCTGCTGGGTGACCTTGGGCCAGTCACAGTTCTCTCAAGAGCAGTTCTCAAAAGAGCTCTGTCAGCCCCACCTACCTCACAGGGTTTTAGTTATGGGGAGAGGAAGGTGATTGTAAGCCGCTCTGAGACTCCCAAGTGAAGTTGTTGTTGTTCAGTCGCACAGTCGAGTCCGACTCTCCGCGACCCCATGGACCAGATCCCGCCAGGCCTTCCGGTCTTCCGCCATCCTCTGAAGTTTGCTCAATTTCATGTTCATTGCACCAGTGACCTTGTCTAACCATCTCATCCTTTGCCGTCCCCGTCTTCTTTGACCTTCAGTCTTTCCCAGCATCAGGGTCTTCTCCAGTGAGTGCTCCCTTCTCATTGGGTGGCCAAAGTATTTGAGCTTCAGTTTCATTATCTGGCCTTCCAGGGAACAGTCAGGGTTGATTTCTTTTAGGATTGACTGATTTGATCTTCTTGCAGTCCAAGGGACTCTCAAGAGTCTTCTCCAGCACCAAAAGAATCTATTCTTCGGCGCTCGGCCTTCCTTATAGTCCAACTCTCGCAGCCATACATGACTACTGGGAATACCATTGCTTTGACCATGTGGACTTTTGTTGGCAGGGTATAAATCCGATCCTTCTTCTTCTGCTCCTCCTCCTCCTGTTGTTCTAAGCTTTCACTATGGAGTTCCAAGCTGGGTTTGAGACTTTTCTGGGGGAGCAGGTCAGTTGATGCACCTTTGTCACCCATAAATAACGACCCATTCACATCCGTGCCACTAGAATAGTGTGGATTATATTCCATTTTATTATTGGGGGCCACCTTGTGTGCCTTTTGAATATTGGAAAGGTTGGATTAAGCCCATATCTATGAATCTAGTGCATTTCTATTCTGCTTTTTGTCTGAGGAGCTCAGGGTATTATACACGCTTCTGTCTCTCCCCTATTTCTATCCTCACAACAGCCCCTTTTGGCCGTAAAGCTCTCTGTGTGACCTTGGCACCTTTGGCACTCTCTTGCAACCTAACCTACCTCACAGGGTTGTTATGAGGATTAAACGAGGAGAGGTGAAGTCGTGTTTGCCACACTGCGCTCTTTATGGGGAAGGGAAAGA
>NW_015162615.1:61227-73518 GCF_001447785.1 Gekko japonicus
TCCCCCTCCCCACAACAGACACCCTGGGATGTAGGTGGGGCCGAGAGAGCTCTTTCGAGGACTGCTCCTGAGAGAACAGCTCTGAAAGAACTTGTGACTGGCCCAAAGTCACACCAGCTCTGCACGCGGAGGAGTGGGGAGTCAAACCTGGTTCTCCCAGATTAGAGACCACACTATACCAAAGTGGAGTTGGAAGGGGCTGTACAGGCCATACAGGCCAGCCCCCTGCTCAATACAGGATCACCCTAAAGCATCCCTTAGAAATGTTCATCCAGCCACTGTCTGAAGACTGCCAGTGGGGGGGTGCTCACCACCTCCCTAGGCAGCTAATTCCTCAGCTGAACTATTCTTACTGTAAAAAATTCCCCCCCAATATCCAGCTGGTACCTTTCCACCCGTAATGTAAACCCATTATTGCGAATATTATCCTTTGATGCCAACAGGAACAGCTCCCTGCTCTCCTCTAAATGGCAGCCTTTCACATACCTCAAGAGAGCAGTCATGTGTGTGTCCCCCCCCCACACCTCCTCTTCTCCAGAATGAAGAGATAAAAACACGACAGGTCTACAGTGTGTGTGTTCAAAAGGTATGAAGCTGCCAGTTCGTGGAGGCTAAGGAATAAATGCTTGTACTTTTTGAGAATTCCCCTTTGAGAGCTGGGGTACCCGTTTTATTTATTCATATCTCACGCTTCTCCCCAACGGATACCCCAAAGAGGCTTCCAACCTCGTTCTCTTCTCCATTCGCTGACGTGTCTTAATTTTGTTTAGGGTGGGAAAATGGCCTATTACGAAATGCGGGCCGAGCACAGCGTGGATATCGACGTGGACATCGACTGGCCGATCGCCGAGCAAAGAGTCTTGAGGTAAAAAAGAAGCAGCATTTCTTGGACCATTCGATTTGTCGCTATGGAGAACCTTTCATTCCCCTGGTTTAGTGCTGAAAGATCTCCATAGAGTCAGCTAAGCTGATTGGCCAGGCCCTTCCACCATGAACCGCCCACATCCATCGTGCCTAGATCCATTGATAGGACTACCAGGGAGATGGCCGACTGGGAAGCCCCTCCCCAAGGAACACTTTGATTGGATGTTGTTGTCCGCGTTGCCCCAAGCCACTGGGGGAGCTTATTTGGAGACTGAAAAGGGGATTAATAATATAATAGCAAAGCCCTTCCAGACAGGAGGATGAGGTTCATAGAAAATTATTATGCCAATTAAGATGTTCCAGGTATCTCTTTCTTAAAACACTTTTTGGGGAAACCTTTAAACCAAACTTGGGGCAAACTCAGCAAAAATCTAGGTAAAGGTAAAGGTTTTCCCCTGCTCGAAAGCTAGTCGAATCCGACTCTAGTGTTGCGGTGCTCATCTCCGTTTCCAAGCCCAAAGAGCCAGCGCTGTCCGAAGACTTCTTCGTGGTCATGTGGCTGGCATGACTAGACGCCAAGGTGCACAGAACGCTGTTGCCTTCCCACCGAAGCGGTACCTATTTATCTACTTGCAGTTTTTTGCTTTCGAACTGCTAGGTTGGCAGGAGCTGGGGCCAGAGACGGGAGCTCACTCCGTCATGCAGTCCTCGGGTCTCGAACTGCCGAACTACAGACTTTCTGGTCTGCAGCTCAGCGTCTTAACCAGCTAGTTGTGACTAAATTCCATCGTGAGCAACGAAGGCTCAGAACCGGCTCAGAGCCAGCGTGCTTTAGTGGTCAGAGTGTCAGACTAGGGTCTAGGAGACCCAGGTTCGAATCCCCGTTCAGCCGTGGAAGCCCAGTGGGTGACCTTGGGCCAGTCTCTCTCAGCCCACCCTACTTCACAGGGTTGTTGTGAGGATAAAATGGAGAAGAGAAGAATGCTGTAAGCTGCTTTGGGTCTCCACTGGGAGAAAAGCTGGGGTAGAAATGAGCTAAGTAACTCATGCTGGCCCCTGGCTGCAGAACCCCCGGTCCAGGCTAACACTAAATTCAGTGCCTCTGTGTGGTGTAGTAGTCAGGCCAGGGGTTCTCAGAGAGGTGCTCACCGGTGCAGTGGTGCCCACCATACCTTTCCTGGCACTCTCCGGGTGTTTTTAGAATGTGGGTGGAGACAGCTAGCAAGGCTACTGATTGGTCCGGGTGTTTTTAGAATGTGGGTGGAGACAGCTAGCAAGGCTACTGATTGGTCCGGGTGTTTTGAGAATGTGGGTGGAGACAGCTAGCAAGGCTACTGATTGGTCATTGGAAATTTTGATTGGCTGTGCCTATTTTTAAGGCGTGATTTTGGCAGCAGGTGCCTCCACAACACAGATATCTTTACTGAGTGACCCTAGGGTAAGCCAGATGCTGGTGGGTTGCCATGTCGGTCTGAAGCGGCAGAACAAAGTTTTGAGCCCAACGGCACCTTGAAGACCAACAAAGTTTTATTTGAGGTATAAGCTTTCGTCTGCAGGCACACTTCCTCAGATACAATGGGGGGGGGAATCATCGTTATCTGAAGAAGGGTGCTTGCACACGAAAACTTATGCCGCAAATAAAACTTTGTTGGTCTTCAAGGTGCCCCTGGACTCAAAGGGTAAGCTGCGTCTCGTGGACGGCTCTGCGTCTCGTGGCTGGCTCTGCCTCCTGCCGCCACCGTTTTGTGGCAACCGTTTTGCGAATGTGCCCCCACCCACCAATACCGTGTCTGAATTCCTAAGGTGCCCACAGGCTCAAAAAGGTTGGGGGGGGGGGCAACTTGGACTATTGGACTAGAATCTGGGAAGCCCAGGTTCGAATCTGCCATAGAAGCTCTCACTGGGTGACCTTGGGCCAGTCATAATCTCTCAGCCTCACCTACTCCACAGGATTGTCGTGAGGATGAGACGGAAGAGAAGATACACACAAATCTGCCTCACAGAATCAGACCCTTAATCCACCAAGGTCAGTCTTGTCTACTCAGACTGGCAGCCACTCTCCAGGGTCTCAGGCAACGCTCCCTCTCAGCTGTAGAGTCTCGTGAGGAAAAATTCTACTTTGTGAGGTACCGGCGTTAAGGTTGTGAGCGAGCGATTTGGCGGCTGCGTGAATCAGTTTGCTCTGGAGCCCTCCTTCCTCAGCGAAGACGAAAATGTGTGAGCCGGAGGCTAAAAAGCTGCGAGCCGGCTCACACTAACTCAGCTTAGAGGGAATGCTGGTCTGTTGGGTTATTGTCATTAATTTTAAAGTTAATCAGCAGAGTAATCAGCATTCAGCAGAGTATTAAAGAGTCAGAGTCCATGGTGTGTTTAAATATAAAAGTTTACTACAACCTAGCATGGGGAAAAGGTATACGGGATGAAAAATAACAAAGAGCTATATTTCTACATCCTTACAGCTAGACAGAACATGGCAGGAGACTAATGGAGACTAAACGAGACTGAACTTCTTCTTGCTCAGGACAAAGAGCCATAAAAGACTAATACCAGCCACTCTCGTCTCCAATCAGAACGACAAACTAGATCTGAAGTTACCGGGCTTTCTAGCTCTCTAGACTTATTGGTTACAAGCAAACATGTGATTTAGTAAACAGTATTAACCTAGTAAATACTGAACAGTGTTTTAACTTGGAACACCCAACATGGTCCCAAGCAGGGGTCTTTCCCATCACCTGTATCCTGGTCGTTTTTTTAACTGGAGATGGTGGGGATCGAACCTGGGTCCTTCCGCACGCCAAGCAAAGGCTCCACCACTGAGCCACAGCCTCTCCCAGGTGATTTAAGCTCCTTTGGATCCCCAGTGGAGAGAAAGGCAGGGTAGAAGTAAATGCCAAATACTTTTTGTGTTGCATCTGGCTGTTATGACAGGGTGGGGCTGATGGGCCACGAAGCAGCAGCTTCTCTCCTCAGTCTCGATCGCTCCCTCTGCGTTTCCAGGTTCGGCTATTTCGGAAAAGAGGCCCTGAAGGAGGTGAAGTTGCTGGTTTGCACCATCGATGGGTGCCTGACCACCGGCCACATCTACGTGTCTGAAGACGGGAAAGAGGTCCTTTCTTACGACGTCCGGGATGCCGTTGGGATTCAGCTGTTGCAGCAAAGGGGCGTCGAGGTACGTTTGACTTCTGACTGGTGTGTGTTGTAGGGCAGGTTGGTCGTGGAAATTTCAGTTTAGAGAAGAAACTTTTATAGAAGGGCTTTAAGGCCAGCAGCCCATATCTACCTGAAAGAAAGAAAATTATTATCATTGTCACATGTAGCAGCGGTCGCCAGTCTTTTTGAGCCTGTGGACACCTTTGTAATTCTGACACAGGGGGTGGCCGCCATTGTTCCCTCTAAGCTTAGTGAGTGTAAGACAGCTCTTAGTTCTTTAGCTTCCGGCTCACACCTTTTTGTCTCCGCTCAGGAAGGAGGGCTCCAGATCCAACCAATTGATGCAGGAGCCAAATCGCTCCCTCACAACTTTAATGCCAGGAGCTCACAAAGTACAGTTTTTGCAGACAAGACTCCACAGCTTGGAGGGAGCATTGGGCCGTAGTTGCAAAATGGCCGCCGCAGGAGGCAGAGCCAGCCACAAAATGGCTGTCATAGCCTGCCTTCTGTCACGCAGTGAAGATCCTTGCGCTGTGGCTGCCCAAGCAACGTTTTAAAAAAATGCGCATAGCTAATCAAACCTGCAGTGGCCAATCAGAAGCCTTGCTGGGCGAAAGCCCCATTTGCTTTTCCCTCCAAAACGCTGCTTCACGGGTTTGGTTTCTCTGCCACACTCCCTTCTGCCACTTTAGTTCTGTCAGAGCTGTTCTTGAAAAAGAGCAGTTTCCGTCAGTTTCCGTCAGAGCTCTCTCAGCCCCAACATGGGTTCTGTAAGGGAAGATCTTGTCTCACTAACCTGTTAATGTAGCCGTTCTGAGATACCTTTGGGTAGTGAAGGGCGGGGTATAAATCCAGTCTCTTCTTCTTAATACCCCTTTGGTCTGTCTAGGTGCGGCTGATCTCCGAACGGAACTGTTCACCCAAGACGCTTTCCGCCATGAAGCTGGGTTGTGTGGCGGAAGTTGGCATGGCCACCAAGCTGCCCGTTGTCGAGAAATGGAGGACGGAACTGAACTTGTGCTGGAAGGAGGTGGCTTACTTAGGTCAGGGTCTTCTCGCAAATGTTTTTTTTAAACTTTTAATTAAAAAAAATTATTGTATTTATTACAATATATATATGAAACAAGAACACATCAGTACCGTACAGCCTTGTGATAAGTAAGGAATTGAACATATAAGATGCATAGAACGTCATATGACAATATTTCATATTCATTTCATTAAACTTACAGCTCACCCTGCTCACATTGTAGGCTCAGGGTGGGTAACAACATATATGTATCTGCAGTTAATGCAGGTTTACAATATTAAAACATTATTACAGTACTCAGTTTAAAATCCATAAAATTATCATCCTACTATCATTAAAAACATCTGCATTGACTACTTCTCAATTATGTTGCATTAGAGAAGTGGATCATAACACCGAATTTAAACCAACCGACTACCAAACGTACCATACCACCTTTGTAATGTCAGATCTTAAGGGGAGTTCCTTTGAACCAATTGTTTTAGGAAATGTTTTTCATAACGTCTTGAAGTTTCTGTCCTTTTGGACAAGGCACTGGCGATGACCGTCAATTTGCAAGAGCTGAGCACAGCTGTCACTGGGCGCTTTCACACGCACTAAATAAAACACTATATAACACACTCTGCACATGCAGCTGGCTGGGTGACCTTGGGTCAGTCACAAGTTCTCTCAGAGCAGTTCTTGAAGGAGCGCTCTCAGCCCCTCCTACTTCACAGGGTGTCTGTTGTGGGGAGTGGAAGGGAAGGTGATTATAAGTCCAATGGCACCTTTAAGAGCCAGTTTGGTGTATTTATTTTTATATTTATTTAGGCATTTTTACCCCGCCCTCCCCGCGAGCGGGCTCAGTGGTTAGGAATGCGGACTCTAATCTAGGAGAACCAGGTTTGATTCCCCACTCCTCCACATGCAGCTGTTGGTGTGACCTTGGGTCAGTCATAAGTTCTCTCAGAGCTCTTCTCTCAAGGGCAGTTCTCGAAAGAGCTCTCTCAGCCCCACCTACCTCACAGGATGTCTGTTGTGGGGAGTGGAAGGGAAGGAGATTGTAAGCCACAACAGATCTGTGAGGTAGATTAGACTGAGAGAGTGTGACTGGCCCAGGATCACCCAGCAAGCTTCCATGGCCCAAGTGGGGATTCGAACCTGGATTTCCCTACTAGTGATGGGTTTCGAATAATCCGGTTCCGTACGTTTGGCGCCTCTGTCACTGCAGGAAACGAGGAGTCGGACGTGGAGTGTTTGAAGAAAGCCGGCATGAGCGCGGTCCCCGCCGACAGCTGCCCGGCCGCGCAGAAAGCCACGAACTACATTTGCAAATGTAACGGTGGCCGTGGCGCGATCCGGGAGTTTGCAGAGCACATCTTCCTCCTGATGGAAAAGGTGAATTCAGCGGGAAAGAAAGCATGATAAGAAACCCCCGAAGCCGCTACCGCTGTAGGGGAAAGAAGAAAGTGTCTCCTTATTCCTTCTCTCTGTTGGTTTCTCTGTCGTTTACTTGTGGTTTGGGTTTTGACATTTCAGAATTTCCAAAGAGCATTGCCGAGAAATGTGAAGCACGGTCTATATCCCCCCCCCCCAAGCACTTAAATGTTAATTTCCAACTGCTGCCCCCCATTAGTGCAAAAGCCACCACCCGTCAAGCCGATAACAGTCAATTCAGCTTGACGGGGCTTTGTTAAAAGGTTAAGAAATTGATGGCGTTAATGCCTGCTCCTCCGTGGCCTGGCTCTGGAGAAGACGTAAACGTATAAAAATAGAACTGGCCAAAAAAGATTTTGTTTTCTTTCCCGTTTAAAAAGAAAGGGGGGGGGGAGAGGGGGTTTTCGGTCACATCTTTACCCGCAGTCACCGAACCAAAGTGATTGGCCGAGATCAGCCATTACGTGAAACCACGGTTTATTCGAGCTAATACGGTTAGTTGGCGAAGTCAGGATTCGGCATGTCCTGTTTCGCCTTGACAATTGCTGCTTTCGTTGCCTTCGTTCTGGCCAGGCGTCACTGTATTTAAAGTAGATGGTAACAGCCAAGAAGTGTGTCAGAAAAAGATCCCGATGAAGGAGAACTGTATCCTAACTGCGCTCAATAGATTTTTAAATATTAAAGTGTACAAAATACAAAAATTATTCGTGAAGTACAAAATACGTAAGATGAGTACAAAATATATACAGGTTTTCAATAGTTATTCGTTGTTGTAGACGTCACATGACCAGAGATGTCACATGGTCTTCGTTTTCCTTCATCTGTTCAGAAGAAGATACCTTTCGAAACGGTGGAACGTTCCAGAGGTCATCGTTAACAACCAATACGACAAAGAATAACTATTGAATACCTGTATATATTTTGTACTCATCTTACGTATTTTGTACTTCACGGATAATTTTTGTATTTTGTTCCCTTTAATATTTAAAAAATTTATTGAGTGCAGTTAGGATACAGTTTTCCTTCACTGGGATCTTTTTCTAAAACAGGCGTCACTGTAGCCCAGGGCGTGAGTTTCGACCAAGACTAGCTGTGAGATTGCAAAGCAGAATCACGCCCTTCTAAATCCGCAGTGGCTTTCCCAAGGAGTAACTGTGTTGGGATCACAGTGCAAGGCGAGACGTCTGCATCCGATCCATCACGTGAAATCCTAGTTTCCTCTACGGTTAATCTACCCGCCGTGCTTTCAGATCCTGGTTCGGTGGGCTCTGACTCAGTGGAATGCTGTGCCTTCAAACCATCAGGCTAACGTGGAAAATCAAAACGAGTCCTTTGCTTCAAGTTTTGTCCAAACTGAAGGCAAGGGAGGCGGTAAGTGTTTTCAGCCACCGAAGCCCTTGCAGATTCCCAGCTCGACATGAGTGACAGCAACAGGGGCTAGGGAACCCGGCAACTGACGGGGGCAGGAGGGGACTTACTGGTGACTTGCTGGTGACACGCTGACGTCACTGGCGAAGGGCTGACGTCAGTGCCGGTGAGCCATAGAGTTTTGCCTAAATGCCAAGGCGTCCCAGGCATCCCTCAGCAATGGGGTGACATCACTTCCGGGTGCACAGGAAGTGACGTCAGCCTATCAAGATTGTGTTGACGCCTCCCTAGCCACTTTGGCACCACATTCCTTCCGGCGGCCAGCTGAGCAACGGTGGGGAGCATCTGCCGGAGGTGGGGGCTCCCCTGCTTCCAGCGGGGTCGTGGAAACCCTAGAGATGATAGAGAAGAGTTAACGTTTTGGGTCTCTCAGCACCCCACTTTCCTCCCATTCCCCCAGTTAATTGAACTGGCTAAGTGTAAAAAGGCACGGAACTTTCGCAGCCAAGTAATTCACAAGCGAGCTCTCTGCCGCTTTAAAACCTCTCTGACTGTCCTCCTAGATGAGGCCCCCCCCCATTCGTCAAAATCGCCGGAGGCTCTTTCGATGGCATGTGCCACTTCTGACTGGAAGCAGGAAGGTGATTGTATTTTAATATGTTTTTTTTTAAAAGATAGCGCAGCAGGAGAAAAGGGTTTTAACTTCGCTTCTTCCCCTGATGTGCTAGTTTTCTACAGGCAGGTAGATTTTTAAAAAAATAAATGTTGGGTATTCAGTTGTGCGACACCCCCTCTGTATGGGTTGCTACTTCACTACTGTGTCCGTGGTCGCGGTTCCCATTGATCGGCGACTCGCGTTTCCCATTGCTGTGGGTCTGCCTACCTCGCAGGGTTGTTGAGGTGGTAGAATGACAGAACCCCGTGTGTGCCTTTCTCAGCTCCTCGGGGGAAGGATTTGGGGTCATCGCTCAGTTTGATATTTATGTATGTGCAACTGTAATTTCGGGGAAAGGGGCATCATTCATGCCCTGTTGGTAATGGTGAAAAATAGGAGTTCAGGGCGGACGGGATGTCTGCGATCTTGTTTTATGCTCCCATCTGACATGTGTCTTTTTGAAGCTACGTTATTGTTTTTTTACTGCTTGTGTATCTCTAAGTGGGCTATGATAACTTAATTTCCCTGGGTCGATTGTCTTTATGGGAACTGGAAAATGACGCCGTAATTCCACAAATGCAGTTGCTTTTTGCATGCCCTGGTTCTGGATGAGTTACGCAGCACCAGGATTTTTATTTGTGGGGTGCTTTAGGGAGCAGAGCAGCGCAACCTGTGACTTGCCCCGCTGAAAACCAAAGTTTGCTAGCCAGGCACTTCTTAACCTCCCTGTGTTTGCAGTCCTAGGCAGGTAGCATAAACGGGAGGTTTTATCCAGTGGTAGTGGGGAAGCCACAGTTAGTGCCTGTGGGTGGAAAAGCTGCATTTGGCTCAGTGAGTCCCAAGCAGTGCAAATCTTACACATTTACCCTCCACCCCTCTGCTACTGAGACTGTGCACACAAGCAAATGATTTGGATTACTGGCAAATGGAAGGCTGCAGACAGACAATACAGGCTACGTAGTCTTCCAGTTGTCTCATAGCATCTCTTTGATTCCGGGGATCAGGGGGGACTAAAAATGAAGAACTTTGAACTTTGGGCAAAACCAAATGAGATGAAGATCCCACCCCTCTCCGTCCAGCTGTAAAATGCAGATTGCAGCCCCAATTTGCCTTGGGGCTGTGCTGGGAAAGTAGTAGAGAAGGGCGTTAACCCTTCAACCTCCAGACGGTTTTGCTATTCAAAATAGGTTTCCAAAGGGGGGGGGGATGTCCTTGAAAACCACGTTTTCCCTTTAAAATGCTGACAAAGCAGGGGACCCTGTTTGCTTTGTTGTCAGTATTTTAAAGGGAAAACACACACACACCCCTTTTAAAATCAGTATCACAGAACTGGGAATTGGTTTTGATTAGTAAAACTGACTGGAGATTGAAGGGTTAACCATCCTCTGTTCCCTTTCCTACATGACCACAAGGCAAGTTGAGGCTGCAGGAGCCTGCAATTTGCAATTACTCAACTGACACAAATGTGTGGTCTTCAATTGCTCTCTTTTTTTGCCCTTAAATTCTCACATTTGTGGACTATACTGATAAAGATCTGACTGATTTATTGTTGATTATTTATGCACCACTGATAAAGATATGACTGGTTTATTGTTGATTTATTTATGCACCGATAATGAATTACCAATCTTTGGATGGTTTTGGGGTTTTTTTTCTACTCAAGAATTAAAAAAAATATGCTATGGTATGTTTTGTTTTCTTTCTTCAGTGCGTATGAGTACAACAACGCTCCTTAAGAGAGCAAAGTTTGAGTCTGGTGGCACCTTTAAGACCAACAAAGTTTTGTTCAAGGTATAAGCTTTCACCTACAATGAAATGTCGAAAAGGTAGAAGAGAGAACTGCCATTTTGATATCGGCTAGTAGTTTGGGGCCACTAAACGTGGCCTTGTCTTGAAAGTCGGCCCAGCCAGCCAGAAAAGGATGTTGGAGATAAGCCAGTGGGTCATACCGGACGGTCTCTCGCCGTCTGGCACATCGACGTTGTCATTTTGACATAATTTTTTGTGACATAATGAACGGCGGTCAGCATATTCGAAGAGGACGTCGCGTTCTGCCAGGATGGATCAGAAAGTCCCCGCGGTATAAAAAATTTCCTGTCCTACGTTGTTCTTGCTTTGAGCGAAATTAGCTCTTCGGTTAATTTGACAGGCTAAGCCCGTTGCGGCTGGAGGAAGGGTCTCAAGGCACGGATTGACTCCAAGTGTCCAGAACGCTCTGTCCAACTCTGGTTACCAACCTTCAGGTGGAGCCTGGAGATTTCCCGGTGTTACATTTCATCTCCAGACAACAGAGATCCCCTCGAGGAAATGGCTGTCTTGGAGGGTAGACTCTGTGGCATTGTAGCCTGCTGAGGTCCCTCCCCCAAGCCCCTCCCTCTCCTGGCTCCACCCCCCAAATCTCCAGATATTCCCCATCCCAGAGCTGCCTTCCCGCCCGCCCGGCGGCCCCGTACTCATTTACATATTAAGCGACACACCCCTAATGTAGCCAATCCTCCAAGAGCTTACAGTAGCCCCTGTAAGAAGAGCTCTGTAAGCTCTTGGAGGATTGGCTACATTAGGGGGTGTGGCCTAATATGCAAAGGAGTCCCTGCTACAAAGAGAGCCCTATACCCAGCCCTCAGCAGGAGCCCTGATCTCACACACCTTGCTGCACAGTTCTCTCCACATGAGCAGAGAAGCAAGCAATAAGACAGATTTCGCTGCTTCTGTGGGGGAAAGCATGCCCACACCTCACAAAGCTTGCCGAGATGTAGCGCTGCCAGCTCCCTTGATGGCGGCGGGGGTCCCCTACTGCCAGGCTCCGCTCTGCTCCCCCATTGTTGGTGACGTCACTTCTGGAGTGTATAGGAAGTGACATCATCACACCAGTGATGTATGGTTGATGCTCTGGTATTGGGCAATCCCCCCCTCCCCCAATACCAGAGCATCTCCAAGGCGTTGCAGCTTGATGAGGTCACTTCCTGTGCACGCCAGAAGTGACATCTCCCTGTTGCCTAGGCCTTCCTGTCTTGGTAAGCCCCCCCATCCCCCGCCAGTTGCCACGAGGGACCTGGCCACCCTACCGAGAAGCCATGGGACATGGAACGTCAGAAGAGTCAGTTTGGTGTGTTAGTTAAATGCACGGACTCTAATCTGGGAGAACCGGGTTCGATTCCCCACTCCTTCACTCGCAGCTGCTGGATGACCTTGGGCAAGCCGTAGTTCTTCTGTCAGAGCTGTTCTCTCTAGGAGGGCCTTGGAGATGAGGAAGTCTGCGGGGGAACAGAGTGTGCCTTCAAGTGGCCCATCGCTTACTCCTGCTCTGTCACCTGAGCTGGACATTAGCCGCCACTAAAAATTAGCCGCCAACCTGGTTTCCGATCCATGCCAGAAATCTTGTGACCAATTTAATAACTAATAAAATCACTTTTGTGCGAGCTAACGTGTTCGCAGCCAGCGAGTGGATCACCATTTGGCAGGCGTGCCTGTCGTTTTCTGGTTTTGAATTTCACAGGATTCCGTTTCACTCTCGTTCTTCCTGCTTTTCGCAGCCATTTGGGCCTTCCTGGTTGGTTGGTTTCCCGATCTCCTACGTAAAACGACTGCATGGTGAGGATCCGCTCACAAGAATCGGGAGGCGTGGGCTTTTAGTCCACAAAATCTTCTGAAATGCCAGTCTTCCATTTCTGTCGGAACAAGCTAATGCCGCTACCTGTGTGGAATTGGAACCAAGTGTATACTCTTTGGGTGAAGAAGTTGTGAAGTACAATAAACGGGTCTGAAAGCACGTCGTAGTCCCAAGTCATCCATGGGGCGAACCCAGTAC
>NW_015162616.1:0-300 GCF_001447785.1 Gekko japonicus
CCTGCAAGAGGGGGCCTTTAAATCAGTCACCTTCTTATGTATTAGAATTAAAATGTTTTATATGGCTGAATGTTTTTATAACTGATGTTACCAGCTCTGAGCCTGGGTACCGGGGAGAGCGGGTTATAAATCCAATAATTGAAATGAAGTGAAAGCTTATAAAAAGGTAAAGGTTCCCTTGCTCAAAAGCCAGTCGAATCCGGCTCCAGGGTTGCGGTGCTCATCTCTGTTTCCAAGCTGAAGAGCCAGCGCTGTCTGAAGACGTTTCCATGGTCATGTGGCCGGCATGACTAAACACCA
>NW_015162616.1:321-4263 GCF_001447785.1 Gekko japonicus
GTTACCTTCCCACCAAAGTGGTACCTATTTATCTACTTGCAATTTCTTGCTTTCGAACTGCTAGGCTGGCAGGAGCTGGAACTAAAGACGGGAGCTCACTCCGTCATGCGGCACACTCGGGTCTTGAACTGCCGAACTACCGACCTTCCACAGCCTGCAGTTCAGCGTCTTAACCACTTGAGTCACCGCAGCTCCTTATACCCCTGAATAAAACTTGGTCAATCTTAAAGGTGCCCCTGGACTCAAACTCTGTTGTATCGACCAACTGTTAGACTTGGCACACTCTGCTTCTTCAGCGGGCCTGTCCAGAGGTGCCCACAGGCTCAGAATGATTGGGGACCCTTGAGAAAGAAGATGGTTCTGGTGGCGTCTATACAAGAAGGAAGAAAAGATACACTCTGTGTACTCTCCAAGCGTCTTCTTTTCCGTGTCATTCTTTCCCAGTGCCTTTGGGCCTCATCACGGGATCAAAACCGCTGGCGGGTCCTAAGCTGGAAGGCTCCATTATTTTTGACAGAGATGAGCAGGGCTTTTGAAATGCAATACATAGTGAGTTGAAAGCAGGCAGTAAGGAAAGCCTGCTTTAAAAAAATCTGGACGAGCAACTTCGGCTGTTCGAATCCCCACCCCCATCATGTGGCACGGGATCAAAACCGCTGGCGGGTCCTGACCTGGAAGGCTCCATTATTTTTGACAGAGGTGAGCAGGGCTTTCGAAATGCAATACATAGTGAGTTGAAAGCAGGCAGTAAGGAAAGCCTGCTTTAAAAAAATCTGGACGAGCAACTTCGGCTGTTCGAATCCCCACCGCGGCCAGGGTGAGCTCCTGGCCCTTTGTCCCAGCTCACATCCACCCAGCATTCCGAAAGCCCGTTAAAGGGCGAGTAGGTAAAGTGGGGACCTGCTACTAGAGCAGGGGGGCACCCACCTCCGGTGTAGTGCGACAGCGGATGAGCGGACGAGCGGAGATGTGCGGCGGAGGAAAGAATGGCGGCCGGCAAAGCGACGGGCAGGAGCAGAGGACGGACGGACGGGGCGCGGAAGCGGGGCGATGCGGCAGGCCGGAGCCTGATTGGACAGAGGCCGCTGCAGAGCGTGCGCAGAAGCGCGAAGTAGTCCGAGCCTAAGAAGAGCTGCGTCTGCCGGAGATGGAAGTACAAAGAAGACCAGCGCCGAGAAGAAGGGCCACCGCCGGGACTGTCCCCCCCGCAAAAAGAAGACCTGCTACAGAAAGAAAAGGGTGCCTGGTAAGGCTTCTCACCTCCCTACCTATACGTGGCCCAAGATTAGGACTGTGTCAATTAATTAGAATTGTAAGCCGCTCAGAGCCCCGGGGTGTGTGTGTGAGCGGGATAGGAAATCGAAGGATATATATACGAGCAACTATATATATCACTGTGTGTGGTAATGCTAACACAATGTAATGAACATTCTTCACTGAAAGAACATGAATGTAATAGCTGGTGAAGTCTGACCTGAACACAGTTAAAAAAAGAAAAGAAAAGCAGAGAAGAAAGATCATAAACAATCTGCGAAGAGGTTTCCTTCCTGGTGCATATTTTGAACCGAACATAAAAAGAGACATCGAAAGAGCTTATCTCGCATATGTGCTGGCGACATATGAACAGAACTGGAGTGAAGAAAAATAAATCAACATAATGTCGGTGAACCATCGCCTAGCTGCCAACGGACGCAAATGTTTGCAGTCTAGAGGAGGGAGCCGCGAAACCTAAACTTTCTCCTCTGTCAGGAGAAAACTGCGCTCATGTTTGCTATCTGGAACTGATTTGGGTTACAACGTTAGCCCAGTTAAAATATTTGCCTCTTTCACCGGAGGTAGAAATAAATAACAACCTCTGTGTCTAGCAATAAATACCGAAATAAATAATAGTCTTTGTGTCAAGCAACAAATAAAGAAATAATGTGTCAGGCAGAGACACAATCGAGCTGTCTCTGGAAGGGCAGAGACTCAGTGCTAAGCTAGGGTTGTCAACCTCCAGGTGGTGGCTGGAGAGCTCCTGCCTTTACAGCTGATTTCCAGGCGACAGAGATCAGTTCCCCTGGAGGAAACTGCCACCATTGGAAAGTGGACTCCATGGCGTTGCACCCCGTTAAAGTCCCTCCCCTCCCCAAACCCCACCTGCCAAGCTCAGGTGTTAACTCTGGACTTGAGGCCTAATTCCTTTTCGCTTAACTTTCGTTTTCTGTAATAGCCATGCTTTACCTTCGCTTGCCACGTTACATTCCTGTGTGTCTGTCTGTTTTGTGAGTGCCTGGGAGTAGCTGCTGTAATCTTCTTTAAGCTGTGCCCCAAGTGTTCATTCTCTTGAGAGCGACCTTGGAGAACTCTGGTTAGGGTTGCCAAGTCCTACCTGTCGCTGCAGCGGGGGACTCTCGGCTCGCTTTGTGCACGTGCGCCGCAACCACATCACCCGGAAGTGACACGACCATGCCGGGCACGCTGGGGGCGGGGCCATGACCATCCAAGGGAAAACCATAGGGTTTTCCCTCTGATAACCGTGGCCCCGCCCACAGTGTGCCCGGCGTGGTCGCATCACTTCCGGATGACGTGCACGCGCCCCGGGGTGACTTGGCAAGTCTAACTCTGGTGCTTTGTCTAGGTGTTATGTATGGAATACAATGTATGAATGTATGAGCTTGGTTCTAAGCAAGGTATTGTAAACCAACCGATCAGAACAAGGGAAGTTCTGGAGGGAAGCAAAGTGATTGGTCTTTAAGTACAGTTTCTGATTGGATCTTATCTGACATGTGGGCGTGGCTCGCCAAGCCCGGACTGTTTATAAAGGAGCCCATCGCTCCATTGACTTGTCTCGTTCTGGTTCTTCTGACTTCGTGTTCAATAAAGCTGTTATCACTGTTCACCTGCTGCCTCGAGTCTCGTACATAACACTAGGTTAGACAGGGCAGCATATATCTGTCCATATTGCCATGGTTATGCTAAGGGTGCCATGGTTATGCTAAGGATGATGTGGGTGTATGTGGGATTTCATGGTTTTACCTGTATCTTGTATGTTCCCACAGTCCTAACAAAAGTTCTTGAACCTACAGCAACAAACCTTCAAGAAAGCAGCACACTGCCTATAGTGTGTGTGTGAAGAGTGTTCTAGCTGGGGACCCAACACCACACTCCTCAGGCTCCACCCCTCCAAATCTCCTGGTATTTTCTAACCCAGAGCTTGGAAGCCATTTTCAAAACCCATTGGCAGAATAGGGAAGTCACTGAGATATGCTTATTTTATGAAATTTGTATCTCGCCTTTCTGCCTTCGCAAAGGCCGCCAAGGTTGCTAACACTGTAAAACACACACGATAAAAATTATGTAATGAAACCATTAAAATCAACTCCTCTTCCAAACGCACATAATTAGAACAATGTTTAAAAGTGTCCAGAACAGTTAAAATACATACAAAACAGTTAAAAACGTACAAAACAGGGGGGGGGGAGTTGGTGACGAGGGGAATATGGACAGAAATGACCAGATGTAACCTCGTGGATGTACCTGAGTCTACTGAAACACATGAACAGGGCTTGCCAGAATTCTTTCTGTAATCGAAACGAGGAAATAGAAAACCTTGGTTGAGGCATTCGCTTGAAAGCTCAGATCACAAAACCACACCGTTTGAATGAATAAAAAAAAATCAGCTTGTGTTTTGCATGTTAAGGAGCTGCAGTGGCTCAAGTGGTTAAGACGCTGAACTGCAGGCTGTGGAAGGTCGGTAGTTCAGCAGTTCGAGACCCGAGTGTGCCGCGTGACGGAGTGAGCTCCCGTCTCTGGTTCCAGCTCCTGCCAACTTAGCAGTTCGAAAGCAAGACATTGCAAGTAGATAAATAGGTACCGCTTCAGTGGGAAGGTAACAGCGTTCCGTGCGCCTTGGTGTTTAGTCATGCCAGCCACATGACCACGGAAGCGTCTTCGGACAGC
>NW_015162616.1:6952-28515 GCF_001447785.1 Gekko japonicus
TCTACAAGTTCACATTTGAGTTCTTTCAGAACTCTCGGATGTATGCCATCTGGGCCTGGTGATTTTTCAGTTTTTAAGTTGTCTATCAGTTTTAGGACCTCCTCTCTCGTCACCTCAATCTGACTCAGGTCTTCCAACACCCCTCCTGAAATCAGTGGTTCTGGAGTGGGCAAGCACTTCTCATCTTCCACAGTGAAGACGGAGGCAAAAAATGCATTTAGCTTCTCAGCCATTTCCCAGCAGAGGAGGGAGAGCTTGTACCTGAATAAAACTTGGTCTTAAAGGTGCCATTGGACTGTTTTGGACCGGGGGGGGGGGGGCTCTGCAACTTACCTGGCTGCTTCTTGCTCTGACTGAGGGCTGCTGGGAGCAGGGGGTGGGGCTTGTTGCATGTGCCCGCCCCCTGGGCTCTTTACTGCCGGAGCTCCGCTCCTGTGTGCTCCTGCAGGAAATTACCCCTGCGTGCGCACACTTCCCTCTCGCACGCACCCAAAATAAGGTGAATGATCTCTCCACCTTGCAGCACGGAGGCTGGACTTGCGTCCAGCATCCAACACCATCTAGTTAGTTAGAGGAGATAATGTATCCCTACCTCTTACCTGCACTCTCCAGCATGTATTTCCTTTAATAAAAGGTGCTTATTAATTTTAGAACTGACCACTGACTCTGTGTACCTTTAAGACAGATCCAGTTGGTCAGCCGTGTTGGTCTGAATCAGTAGAACAAATGTAGAGTCCAGTGGCTCCATTCAGACTAATGAAGTTTTATTCGAGGTATGAACTTTCATGAAAAAGTGTGATGCCCACAAAAGCTCATACCTTGAATAAAACTTTGGCCCCAGTCACACGGACCGGATAACGTGTGTGTGTGGGGGGAGGCGTGCCTATTTGCGCCGTTGCAGTTTGATCCACAATTATGCGTTCAGACGCGACAGAGGCTTCCTCCTTTGGCACCCGCGGCAAACAGGATGACGGGGGAGAAAGCTGTGCGCCGGCGCGATCACACCAGGGGAATCCGCATGCAGCCCGTGGCAAACCATTTGCTAGTAGGTCGTCCCAGGTCCTTTTTTTATTGCGCATCTTCGGCGGGATGCCACGGGTTCGCCACGGGAGTGCTACGCCTCCCAGATGTTCTGGTGTGATTGAACCAGAAAACTCCGCTGGAGAATCGTGCCTTCAGCGTGGCAAATGCTCCGTGTGACCGGGGCCTCGGTTGGCCTGAATGGTGCCCCTGGACTCTAAATTTGTTCCGTGTACCTCCGCAAGTCTGTGGCCACACCCAGCCCCCAGCTCTGCTGTGTTAAAGCCTTGAGCACTCGGCTACTTTTTCATGGTTCCCTGGCAGTACCAAGTCCAGAGAATCCAACAAGAATCTGCCCTTATTTCTGAGGGAGGAAAAACAGGTTTTGCCCAACTTCCCTGCCTTCAGGAAAGGAAGGACTGGGGATCCCGCTGTGAGGCAGGGGGCATTTGGAGAGCCATTTTGAGATCAGCTTGCCAGCTCTAGGGGGGAAATACCTGGAGATATGGGGGGTGGAGCCTGAGGAGGGTGGGGTTTCTGGAGGGGAGGGACTTCAATGGGGCCATAAGACTCCACCCTCCAAAGCGGCATGGGGCCATACTGCCATAAGACTCCACCCTCCAAAGCGGCCATTTTCTCCAGGTGAACGGATCTCTGTCGCCTGGAGATCAGTTGTAATCCCAGCAGATCTCCAGCCACCCCCTGGAGGCTGACAGCCCTCTAAAGGGTCTGTGCTCAGCTTAGGGTTGCCATCTTCCAGGCGAGTCCTGGAGTTCTCTTGGAATCACAACTGATCTCCACACCTCTGGAGGCCTGCCTTGCCCTTACGGAGCAAGCACAGCAAAAGAAGGCTGCAGAGAAAGGGGAAAGGTTGAGGCCGGTGGGGTTGCCCATGCTGGATAGGCCGATTTTCCTGGAGATTTAGAGGGCAGCCTGCGGGAGGGGAGGTCTGGATAGGGGAGAGACCTCGGCAGGTTATGATGTCATGGAGCGCATTCTCCAAAGCAGCCATTTCCTCCAGGGGAAGTGCTCCGGATAGTCCGGAGCTCCAATGTGATTCCAGGAGATCTCCAGGTAGGGCTGCCATCCCCCCCCCGATGGGGGTGTGGTTTCACCCACTTTTGGGGTCCCCAATCTGCCACCGGCCACCTGGCTGGTGAGGGGAGCCCTGCCCCCCAAAGAGCCCCAGCGTGAGGTGACATCAACCAGTGTCCCCTCTAAGCTGAGTTAATGGTTTATTTTTTATTTTATTTATTTTTGAATTTATACCCCGCCCTCCCCGAAGGCTCAGGGCGGCTCACAAGGGGCACGAATGCCCAAGTTAAAACATTAAAACAGTACAGAATAATATAAAATACAACAGTACAATTCACTAAAATATACTTCACGGTGCTTCAAAGTTATTTAACTATAAAAGTTCAAGATGGGATTCTAAAATTCTTAACAAACAACGGTAATAACAATAAATATAGCAGCAACAATATACGTCCATACAGCGTTGACCTCTGCCAGGCACGTCTCGCACCCCCAATTGTCCCTGCTCTGAAAATTGTCAATTTACAGGACTAGTGAGGGGGGCCTAGATAGAATGATGGTGACGATGGTGACATAAAGATGATGGCATAATGATGGTAGCGGTGGCGGCTAACTCACAGGATTTTAGCCTGAGGCTCACACCTTTTTGTCTTCGCTCAGGAAGGAGGGCTCCAGAGCAAACTCGTTCAAGCAGCAGCCCAATCGCTCGCTCTCAACTTGAACGCCAGGAGCTCACAAAGCAGAATTTTTGCTCACAAGACTCCACAGCTTAGAGGGAGCCTTTGCGCCAGGCACATCACATGGGGAGCTCTAGCACTTGGTCAAAAACCTCTATGGTGACCATTAGAGTTTTTGGCTAGAGTGTCCCCTGCACAACATGCTCAGCACAATGATATCATTTCCAGGGGATCCAGGAACCCAGGCTGGAGCCCCCTGCCGGCAGCCAGGTAAGACCCGGCAACCCTATCTCAAGGCCCCCACCTGGAAAGTTAGCAACCCTAGGCTGAAGTGTGGACCTTGAAAGTTCTGTGTGGGCCTTCTTTTCCCCTTGGTTGCTCTGAGGTGTTTTCTTCCTGTCAACAGCTCAAGGCATTTCATTTTCCTTTTCTCCACTCTTCCATTTGACCCGGAGAGCTTTCAGAATCTCCAGCACTGTACATGCTTGCTCCAATTGGAAAGCACAATGATAGATCATCCAAATCTACAGCCCTGTCATAACTCTACAGGCTTCTGATGGGGACATTTTACAGCAACACTTCGAATTAAGAAGCAGTCGGGACAGAGTATTGTGATAGGCACCGGGCCAGGAAACACAGATTGCAACAGATGTCCGTAAGGAGTGCAAGATTTTTTCCCACTGCCCTTTGCCTGCCCGAAGGCATTACTAACTACCGTGTTACATGCGGGTACGGAAGATAATGACTAAACCAGCCCTGGAGAAGCCAGGGGCTCTGTTGGTAGAGGAATGCTGGCGTTTCCTGCTCTGGCCGCAACAGATTTCAGGACGTTTTGCCACCTGTGCCTGGCTCCCCAAATATATGCCTCATATTAGACGCAGGTCAGGAAAACTGTTCCTACACTCAGTGTTCCGAAGTATCTATTGAGTAACTTTTATCTCCCAACAGAGAGTCAAGGCAGCTTGTAGAACAGCAAATCATAGTGGAATACATAAAACAGCAAAAATAACACAAGAATTATTTTTTTTAAAAAAACCAAGTATCCAGTCCAATCAGTTGACATTAAAACCCTCAAATGCCCATAAAAGTCCTTTAAAAAAAATAAATCTCTGCTTTGCCTAAGTTTCTAAAAGGCAGAAAGATAAGGGTCTGTGTGACAAAATCAAGATGGCCATACCACAATGAGGGGGCAACCCTGAAGAAACCAGTGACAGAAGCACCTGGAGGAAAGGAACAATTGGCAAACCTTGCTGCATTGAACGAAAGGGCCACAAATATGCAGGCCGCAAGTCATGAAAGGCTTCTGTCAGGTTCCCGGTCAAATCACTCCCCACACACACTTTGGGAGTGAAATGTTTTATTGAAGATATGAGATGCTATGGGTTCAAACTCTTTGTTAGGACTAATTTGCAAAGGTGGGAAAAGCAGCTTACAGGTAGAAGAGAAGAAGAAGGGATTGGATTTATACCCCACCCTTCACTTGGAGTCTCAGAGCGGCTTACAAACTCCTTTCCCTTCCCCTCCCCACAACAGACACCCTGTGAGGTGGGTGGGGCTGAGAGAACTCTGACACAAACTGCTCTTTTTCAAGGACAGCTGTGCCAGAGCTTGTGACTGACCCAAGGTCACATCAGCAGGTGCAAGTGGAGGAGTGGGGAATCAAACCCGGTTCTCCCAGATTAGAGCCCACGCACTTAACCACTACACCAAACTGGCTCTCTTTGGGGTAAAACCCCCAAATTCCATTCACACCAACATCAGCATTTCTATAGCAACCCAGGCAGATATATGGTTGCCCTATCTAACCTAGCCAGGCACAAGACTTCACCAAGGACAGTCTCATGAGAATGCGGTCTTGGGGCTCACTTCAGAATAGTTACCATGAGATACTCCCTAACGTTCTACCAACATACACCCCCCCAAGGAATGCAAATGGCAAGCGAGGTACAGCGATAAAGGACAGACAGAGCAGAAGCAGATGCTGAAGACTAATATGTTGAACAGAAACACAATAAGCCAACATGGATGCCAGAGCTTGAAAGCTTCAGGGTTCAAAACCGGCATCCTGGACTGAACCCAGAGACAAACTGGTGACGAGGGTTGTCTACCTCCATGTGGTGGCTGGAGATGTCTACCACAACTGATCTCCAGGTGACAGAGATTAGTTCTCTTGGAGAAGATAGCTGCTTTGGAAGGTGGACTCTACAATCATTATACCCCATCGAGGCCCCTCCCCCTCCAAGCCCCACCCTCCTCAGGCTCCACCCTTAAATCTCCAGGTATTTCCCAGCCCTGAGCTGGCAACCCTCAGTGACACATCCAGGCCCAGGGTCTATGATGGACCAAATGGTTTCCCCTGGCCCAACACTGGGCTGCTGCAGTTTGGACCAAGTGACGTTTCTGAGTTCTCCTCAAGGGTAGGCACATGTAGTGCACATTACAGTTGCCCAGCCTTACCGTGGTGTGGCCAGGCTGGCTGTGTCTAGGAGAGGGCCTAGTTTTTCTGCCAAATGCTGCTGTAAAAAAATACACGCTTAGCCTCCACCAACACTTTTTCTCCCCCCTCAGGAGGAAAACTGAGTGCTTTGACGAAAGGCTCGCTCCATTCGAAGACAGCAGCAGAACTCCATCCAGGACCAGCATCACTCCCACCTTGTCTACATCAAGCAAGTTTTCCCTCAGCCACCTGACCACAGCACCCAGGGCCGGCTCCAGCTTATTTTGCACTCTAGGTGAGGATACCTTCTGCCCCCCCACCCCGTGCGCCCACCAATTTTTAAAAATAAATGCATTTTAGGAAGAATGAAAAACACAAATCATCAAGAAACTCCCAGAGTATGGGGCCGGGTGCAGTTTGGTGCCCCTAAGGGCTGTCCCGCTCTAGGCGATTGCCTAGTTCGCCTAGTGAGTGAGCCGGCCCTGACAGCACCCAAGCACTGGCCAAGCATGGAGCAGGCAGCTTTGGCAGACGTATCTAAGGAAATAGAGACTTGGGTATGGTTGGCTAAACCACTGGGCATCTCAACCAGGATAGGTTCAAAAACTGTGGGAAATAGTGCTCTTTGTCTGAAGAGAGGTAGGACTTCGGGCTTTCCCACATTCTCATATTCCTCACTTGCGTGTCCCTGTTGCTTTGGGGAGTTTTATCTCTTCTGCATGTGTTTTGCTCCCTCTAGTGGTGAATTCAATATTACACCACTTTATGTCCAGCATAAAAACCTGCAGTTTAAATCTGCAGGGAGACAAGCCAGGCATATATGTTGAATTGACTACTAGAGGGACTCCCCAAAGCAACAGGAACACACAAGTGAGGGAAAGTGTGGGCACTCCATGAAATTTCTGGGCAGTCGGGTTAGAACGGATAACAGGAAGTCCTTCTTCACCCAAAGGGTGATGAACACATGGAATTCACTGCCACAAGCATGGACGGCTTCAAGAGGGAATTGGATGAACATATGGAGCAGAGGCCCATCAGTGGCTATGAGCCACAAGGTACGGCTCAAGTGGTTAAGACGCTGAACTGCAGGCTGTGGAAGGTTGGTAGTTCAGGAGTTCGAGACCCGAGTGTGCCGCATGACGGAGTGAGCTCCCATCTCTAGTTCCAGCTCCTGCCAACCTAGCAGTTCGAAAGCAAGACATTGCAGGTAGATAAATAGGTACCACTTCGGTGGGAAGTGTTCCGTGCGCCTTGGTGTTTAGTCATGCGCTGGCTCTTCGACTTTGAAACGGAGATGAGCACTGCAACCCTAGTGTCGGATTCGACTGGCTTTCGAGCAAGGGAAACCTTTACCTTTACCTTTACCTTAGAGATAGGTAATCTTGGTCTGGGGCAAGTGATACTCTGCATTCTTGGTGCTTGGGGGGGGCAACAGTGGAAAGGCTCCTAGTGTCCTGGCCCCACTGGTGGACCCCCTGATGACATCTGGTATTTTGGGGCACTGTGTGACAGAGTGTTGGACTGGATGGGCCATTGGCCTGATCCACCATTGGCTTCTCTTATGTTCTTATGAGAACGCGGAAAACTCCTAAGTCATTCTTCCCATTACAGGCCATTTGAAGAAAGGGTTCCGCTGTGCTGTACAAGTCAACACTTTATTACAGTTTGACATGGGCAAGTGGTTTTCCTTCTTCTTGGGCCAGAGGGCAGATCTCCTTCTCTCCAGCCTCTTTACCGGATAATTCCATGGCCACGATCCTCAGGCGTGAACTCAGCACAAAGCATTTGTGTGTAGCAGCCAGTGGCAAACCCGAACTGGGCCAGACTAGAAATTCACTTGCCTGGCTTCCAAAGAGATCTCCTCTACTGCCAAGAGGAAGCTGTGTGTGTCAGAAGACGCCTTGGCTTGAAGCTCGTTTTGGTGAAATGTTTACCATGGCTCAAGCGCCGGATGGGCGCTTTCTTTCAAGAAGCCTTCCCTCTCACTTCACTCCCTCAGACGAATCCAGCCACCAGCCAAAACAGCACTAAGCTTGATGAATTAATATTCCCATATCCACGGCATCTGTACTCTGCTCCCCCCACTGTCTAAAGTGCCCGGCTGTTTTATCACAAAATGCCAGACGCTGAGACAGAAATCCGTTAGGTGCCTGTTGACACCAAAAAATGTTGGCGCGAAAGATGTTTCTGGCCATTAAATTGCTTCTTGTCATGGCAGCCCAGGAAGAGTTTGTATGGTGAAAAAAGGAGCAGAAGGTTATAGCACAGGTCATGTTCCTGCTAGATGATCCGGGAGTCTGGGGGAAGCCAGAACTGACACAACAGGGTCGGGGCCAAAATCAGGCCTGTGGCCAGGATTTTGTAACTTGTGGGGCAAAAGGTTTTCTGGTGGGGCTGCCATTGTTTTTATGTCAGCTCCAATCCACCCCCAAGCCTGACCGGAGGTGGCCACCCCTCTCCCTCCCCTTCTGCAAGATTTAAAGGGCCCTTCAGCTGATCGGTGGGGAGCACTCCGAGTGAAGGGCAGGGTATAAATCCAGTCTCTCCTCCTCCTTCTAGATTCTCTCAGCTGCAGGCCTCTGCTCACTCACTTGGGAGTAATTCACACTGAACTCAACAAGACGCGCACACTGAGAAGTTGCAGCCAAGATGGCAGCCGGATTGCCAGTGGGGTATTATGCGTGCGCAGACTTTGGTTAACCTTGATCCACTAGATCTCCGGTCATGCCTCAGTCAGGAAGATGAACAGGCGGGGCTTACCGCCCTTCCAATGTTATCTTTATTGTTTTTTTAATCAGCATACTTCTTTGTAGTTTTTATTGGTAGAAACGTAATGAGGGCCCCGGTCATACAGAGCATTAGCCACGCTACAGAGACAGAAGATAGGCGGGTTTTCCGGGCGCGATCACAGCGCCACATCTGGGAAGCGTAGAGCTCCCATGGCTCACCCGAGGCTTCCCGCCGAAGATGCGGGGTAAAAAACTAGTACCTCCGAGGTACTAGTTTCCGGAAACCGCGGGGCAAGGGCGGGCGTCTGATCGCGTTTCCGGTGGCAATCCGGCACCCGCCCATTTCCCCTCACAAAAAGGTGTTCCCCCCCCAAGTCTCCATGGGATGTGCACAAGCACCCAATGGAGCATGCACACATTTTAGTTTTCAAAAACAAACACAACCCTGTTTGCCGCCCCGCCCCGCTTCTTTGCCGCGTCGTGTGATCCGCACCTCCCCCTAACCACAAGACCTCGACGGGACGCCTGATCGCACAGTTGCGCGTTATTTTGCTCCGAGGCAAACAGCCAGGCTTCCCCCCCTCATGTTCTAGCCCGTGTGACCGGAGCCGAGGTATAAATGCACCTTTGGGTATATCTGCAGGTGATCAGGCTGTTTGTTAATGCACATTCAGACTGGTATACTTTTAGGTTGGTATAATATAAATGGTTTGTTTGTCACAGTGGTAGCTCGGTATGCCTGTACATTAAAAATAAAATTAACTGACTGGTATAGCTGAATTTGGGAAGAAGGCATTACTGGAGAAATGAACATTCCATCTGAAATGGACAAAAGACCCTTGTCAAACCGGATTGTGTTGTGGTGGCGGGGGGGGGGGGTTGACCAAAAAATGGTTCTGATTTATTTTATTTGTCGATATGTTGATACTGATATTCCCAAACACAAATAGTTTGCATTGCATTTAATTATTTTATACAAATGTCCTTAACTTTTTCATTTTATTAATTATAATCTGTTTCATATTTTTGCTTGTCATCCTAGATGTTGTATATTTGTCCTCATTCTCGAAAAAAATCCATACGTTTGACAGAGTTTCTTTTAATGCCTTAATAATTCACTCTTCATTCCTTAAACACATGTTTCTTAACTGGGCACCTAGGTTCTCCCTCTACCACCGAATAGATGATCAGTATATTCAACTGTTGTATACATCTTTATATGTTTGTGATAATGTCTTATGCTTACTATTATCATCTTAATATCACCTTTAATACTTTAATGTTGTTATGCAGTCTTTATGTATTCCTAACTCATTCTTGTATCTTAACGTTACATAATAAAAAATTAATTAAAAGAAAAAGAAAAAGAACATGGAAGGTAACATTTCATGGGTGCTGAGTTATTTATTTATTTATTTATTTATTTATATTTCGATTTCTTATACCGCCCTAACCCCCTTGGAGGTCTCTGGGCAGTTTACATGAAGGTGCCAATCACATTACTTCCTAACTAGGGCCACATTGTACGGGGATGGGGCTGCCTACCGGCACCCAGGTGGTGGTTGGTGTTTCTTCGGCTCGGTTCTTCAGTTCTTTCACAGGCAGTCTTTCGGCGGGATGTTCGTTCTGGCGCTCAGGCGAGTTAGTATGGTGCTGAATACATTCCAAGGAATTTATGAAGGAAGGGGAAACCATGTCTGCCCCTTTGAGCTCCCTGAAGAAAGGGTGGCACACAAAAATGTGATGGATAGATACACAGAAAAGTCCCACTTTTGCAGGGCTGCCAACTCCAGGTGGGGAAATTCCTGGAGATTTGAGGGGTGGAGCCGGGGGAGGGGCTCCAAAGCAGCCATTTTCTCCAAGGTAACTGACCCTGGTAGTCTGGAGATGAGTTGTAATTCCAGCTGACCCCACCTGGCTTTTGGCACCCCTACACTTCTGTCATTTTTTACATGTCCAGGGCAAATATTCCTATTTTGTTTGTCAGTAATAAAAACAACTGTAAAAATGAAAATAAAATAAAATAAAATGCTGACCCAAACAAAACTCCTTGTTTCTGTTTTCAGGCTGAAATGGATGTCTTGAACTGCCACAGTTCCAGATGGTTTGCTTCTGCTCCTCCACTGTGGCTAATCCTTATCGCCGTTTTGTCAAAGGGACAAAGACATCCGGCACGGAGGGAAGAGCAGAGGAGACAGAAGTGCTGTTACGGGTGGCCAAAGGGTGGCCAGTTGAGAGGACTTTCGTCTTGCAAGTAGAAGTTCTTCCTCTGGAATCTCCACCTCGAAGGTTTTAAGGTAACAAAGGGGTGTGAGACTCAGGCTGGTGTGCTGTTGCCAGAAAGCCACACCATTCCAGGCTGGACAGACCCCCAGTTTGTCTGTTAAGGGAAAGGCCATAACGCGGTAGTATGTATTTGTCAATCCCATTTTTCTTCTGCCCTCAAGTTAGCAGATACGGTTCATCTCCTCCTCCTCCATTTTATCCTCACAACAGATTAGATCGAAGGCTGATTCACGTCTTACAAAGTTCACATGGCGGACAAACAGGCTGTCAAGAGACACGTGCCCGGGTTGGAACCTTGAGATCTCCTGGAACAGCACAACTTCAAAATTTCCTTGGGCATGGAGCATTTGGCCTTTAAATGTTGTTTTTAAGAATTTGTCTACATTTGTTCCAACTGTCTTCACAAGTTGTGTTGTTCGAATCACCCCAACTCTTAAGGAAGGGTGGTTTCCGAAGCTGATACAAGCTGGCCTCCTGTCAATTGGGGAAGAACATTTAAGCAACAATTGAAATGTGTCGTTTAGCAAAGTTAGGGAAGAATTTTTAAGCAACCATTGGAATGTGTGATTTAGCAATTGGGCAACCACTTTCATGAATGTGTGGCGCTCCCAAAACCAGGCGGAATTGGGATTTATCAGGCTAATTACAGTTCCGCAATTGGAGCTTTGGATTCCTGGAGGACTTTGGAATGTCTTGGACTTATATTCTCCTATTTGGACTTTATATGGTTCAATTTGCTAATGAACACGTAATTTGGACCTTTATATATGCACTTTATTACAGTATAATACACATTAATAGTTCATAATTTTTTCATCTCTCAGGTTCTTTACCATGATTCTCTCTTGTGGTTTCATTTGCAACCTCCAGGCGGTGGCTGGAGATCTCCAGGCAGCAGAGATCAGTTGCCGCGGAGAACATGCCCGCTTTAGAAGATAGACTGTGTGGCATTATCCATTGAGGCCCCTCCCCTCCCTAATCCCCACCCACCTCAGGCTTCATCCCCAAAATCTCCGATTATTTCCCCACACAGAGATGGTAGCCCTATTTGTAACCCAGCTTGAGGTCATTGGACCAGGAGATTGCTTTATTGAAGCAGAATCACATTCAGCAGTAACAGCAAGAGGCAATGTTGTTTCTTGGGTGCATTGGATGGGGAGACTGTGAAGCACTTTGGAAGTGGAACCTTCAATGGAACCGGTGTCACCGAATTCGAGTCCCACCGCGGCCGGGGTGAGCTCCCGGTCCTTGTCCCAGCTCCCGCCCACCCAGCAGTTTGAAAGCCTTTGGCAAGTAGATAAATGGGTACCTGCTCCTAGGAGCGGGGGGGCACCCTCCTTCCAATGGATTGGTGTGCAGCAGCGGCGGCAGCTGAGCGGTGGAGGCAGGCGACGGGAGGCGATCCGGCGAACATGGCGGCAATCCAGCGTTGAGCTACGAGCGACCCAGGCGGAGATTGGTCCAGGAAACACAGCGACGTGATGACATGGAGCCAATAGGACGAAGCCAATAGGACGGAGACCAGTTGCTACAGCCGTCGCATAGTCGTGTGCCGTGAGGTCCACTCCAGAAGGAGTCGCTGCGGGAAAAGATCTACGCCGAGACACTGTCGCCTTGAAAACGGAAAGAACCTACCACGGAAAGAACCTTGCTGTTCGGGTGCCTGGTAGGCATTCACCCCTCCCCTTGCACTGTGGCCCTAGTTAGGATGATTTAAATGTCTCTGTAAACCGCTCCGAGCCCTCGGGAAGGAGCGCTATACAAGTTGAATGTGTAATGTAATGTAATGTAATGAATGCAGATGTTATGTTAGTTCACTTACCTTGCCAGGAAAGAGAGCAGGCAATAGCACACTCGCCCTGCCGTCCTGCCTCCGCACGAACGCCGAGTGATCCGCACAGGGAGAATGCATGGAAAGAAGAGCCTATAAACACCCCCTCTCTGTGACAAGCAGTCTTGCAAAGCCAGCATCCCTAGTCACAGAGAGGGGGGACATACAGGCGGTCTCTTACTCTATGCTTCCTCATGCCCACTGTCCCTGCCCACACGGAGAGGGAACATGTGGACTGCATAGAGGAAGTGTGTACGTGGTGATAGGCATGAGTACGGTCTCACGCACCATGGCATGTGTGGGACTTAGTACATGCACTAGTCCATGGTCCAACTATGAGATAGGTTTTGTTTTTTTTAATTAGTGGAATTAAATTTATATTTCTTCCACCCTTGGCAAACCAGTTTGTAAATAGAGGCTGAGTTATTCTTAGTGGCTGATGATATAAATATGGATTTCTGCTTCGTCTCAGTGGGGATATATAGCAGAATGGTCAGGGGATTTCTATTTTAAGGCCTCCGTGGAGTCTTAGTTCACTCACCTTCTCATGGAAAATTCCATCAGGCTGTGGCTCCTCCCACGGGAAAGGTCAGTGATGATGAGGAGCTTACGGTCCGGGAAACGTCTCAGTAGGCTTTGCATCCGGGAACCAAAACTGAGGCTGGAGGCTTCTGTGGGGCCCTGAACAATGTCCACGGGTGTCTTCGTCGAGAATCCATCTGGCCCCGTGGGTGAAGACTCTGGGACATCAGGATCCAAATGGGTTTGTTTATTTATTCTCCCAAAGCAGCTTGCAAGTCTGTCCTCCTCGCCTCCATTATATCCTCAGAACAACCCTGTGAGGCAGGTTAGGCTGCAAGTGTGTGACTGGCTCATGGTCACCAGGGGAGCTTCCATGGGAGAGTGGGGATTTGAACCCAGGGCTACCAGAGCCTAGTCTGACACCCTAACCCAGGGGCCCCAACCTTTCTGAGCCTGCGGGCACCTTTGGAGTCTTGACACCTGGTGCCACGGGTGTCACGGGAGGCGGAGCCAACCACAGATTTTCAGGCCCGACCTGGAGGTTGGCAGCCCTATGTTCTCCGAATACTCCACACACACCTTCAAATTTATGCTAATAACACTCGGCTGGGATCTTTTCAGCTCAGTAAAATGGCATGGCAGGGAAGGCAAGAGCCCCCTCCCTCACTTGGCAGTTCTGAGCAGAACTGGATTCCTGGGGACTTTAAATATGCCTTTCCTTACAGCCGCTGTGTGATTGCAAGGGAAACTCAACTCACCAAAACTAATAAGGGGCAGCTTGGTTTTACTTGAGACAATGGTGGCAGATGGATCCAGTCTGCCCCTGCCTTCCTCCAGAGGAACTGATCTCTGTAGTCTGGCGCGCAGTTCTGGTCAACACACCTTAAAAAGGATATTATAGCTTTGGAAAAAGTGCAGAAAAGGGCAACTCGAATGATAAAAGGGTTGGAACACTTTCCCTATGAGGAAAGGTTAAGGCGCTTAGGGCTCTTTAGCTTGGAGAAACAACGACTGAGGGGTGACATGATTGAGGTTTATAAGATTATGCATGGGAAAGAGCAGGTAAAGAAAGAGGTACTTTTCTCCCTTTCTCACAATACAAGAACCCGTGGGCACTCCATGAAATTGCTGAGCGGTCGGGTTAGAACGGATAAAAGGAAGTACTTATTCACCCAAAGAGTGATTAACACATGGAATTCACTGCCACAGGAAGTGGTGGGTGCTACAAGCATGGACAGCTTCAAAAGGGAATTAGATAAGCATATGGAGCAGAGGTCCATCAGTGGCTATTAGCCACAAGGTATAGCTAGGGGCTCTGGGGCAAGTGAATGTTCTTATGTTGTGATTCCAGGAGATCTCCAAGCCCCACCTGGAGGTTGGCAACCCTAAACCACAGCCTCTGTCACCTGCCCCCTGTCCTGAATTGGTGGTGGTGGCAGGGGAGAAAGGGTGAAGAGGAGGTCGGTGGCCCTAGTGGGCAGGAAACTGCTGAGTCCCAGCTCCAGCCCTAAGAAGATCCAGGAAACAGAAGGGTGCTGTGGGGACTCCCGCTCTGGCCCTCTCTGCGCCTGTATTTTGCCTCCATTTCTGAGCAGAGGGTAGAATTCTTTCTCTGGGCATTTAAGCGCTGACCGCTGCCCCTCCCCTGTTTCAGCCCCCCCTCTCTCCAGGCTGACGCTCCCTCCCTGTTCTGTTTTCTTTCCCTCCTGCTCCAAAGACAAAAGAGGACGTGTCCTACTGCTCGGGCAAACTTTTAAAAAGCCAGAGAGAGCGTAAGAAGGAATCGGTAAATATAAAGGACTAGGCAGGGGTCATTTCGTAGAAAAAAATGTGCAGGGGCTCATTAGCATAACTTATTAGCATAACTTATTTGCATCACCGGAAGTGTGTCAGAAGGCAACACCCACTGCTCAGGCTCCACTGGACTGTTGTGGATTGCTAGCTATTGGGGGGGGGATGTGTAGATCTGCCCTCACAGAGGAGGGAGAGCTTGTACCTGAGGGCGGGCTGGGGGGGGGCTCTGCAACTTACCTGGCTGTTTCTTGCTCCTCGAGGCCCGACTGAGGGCTGCTGGGAGCAGGGGGCGGGGCTTGTTGCATGTGCCCGCCTCCTGGGCTCTTTACTGTCGGAGCTCCGCTCCTGTGCGCTCCCGCAGGAAATGACCCCTGGGACTAGGGGATGCCGTGCTCCCCAATGTGTCAGTCTTGCACGTGTGGGCCTGGATTTCTCCCTCCCTTCCCTTTCTTTTTGCATAATCACTGAGGGAGGGAGGGAGGGGTTGGGCCTGCAGTTAGAAGTTCAGAAAGATGTTTGCCTTTCTCTTCATCGTAGACAAAGCAGCCAGTTTTGCTTGTAGATGCAGAATCCCTACAGAATACACAAATAAATAAACTGGAAGGGGGGGGACCAAAGAAGGAAATATGGGTGACTGCAAAGTCAACCCTTAAGGCTTGACTCCCCAGATTCTCCGGAGCCAGATGTCAGTGCAGAAAGAGAGACACGGAGGCCTCAAACGCACCAGCTCTTCCTATGTTGCATGCTGGTATCAGGTTGTACCTGCCTCCAAGCGATATCTCTGACCTTTCCCCCTCTTTATTTTAGAAAGCTTAAATAGCACATTCCTCTTACCAACGGCTCGATGGCTTTGTTCTTTTGCTTGCATACCTAAGACTTGTTAATCATCCTGAACATCCTTCATAAAGTCTCTGCCCTGTTAAGAGTGTTGTGCAGGTTCCCCAGTGTCCCTCGTCAGACCCCTCAGGGGGCCAGGATGCAGCAGCGGCACACAGAAGGGATCTCGAGGCAAGGCCAGCTGCTCTGCCTGCCATCGGCCCCTGCCACACGGGGGAGAAAATGCGTGGCCAAAGTGCGGCTTTTGGAAGCTGCACCAAAATAGACACGCCGCGGCGGGATCACATGGCTCCCCTGAGCTGCGGCACCGTTGCTCCCCGGCATGATCAGATGCCGGAGAGGAAGCCACGGTCAGAGACCAAGGCAGCCGGCAGCGCATGCGTGCGCACGCGCAGTTCGGCCAGGAGCAAGGGATGCGCCGGTAGAAGGATGCGCCGGCGATCCCACGGCCATGCTTACCGCGGCCATTCAGGTAAGACCACCTCTGTTGGTGGTTCTTTTTTGCTGCGGGTTTTCGGGGGTAGGGGTGGATCGGGGACGGGTGTGCGCTGCTTCCCAGATGTTGCGGTGAGATCGCGCCCATTTTCTGTGCCCCCGATCTGTCCCTCTCCTGGGCCAAAACCCTCCATGTGACCGGGACCATCCTCTCCTTTTTCTGATGTTGCAATCACATTTCCCTCTGTGAGACCCATTTCCTCTTTTCTTTGCAGAATAGTGTCCTTTTTCATATGCCCGGCTTCTGTCCCTTTATCAGCAGTGTAGCAGATTGGAAATAAGGCGTGCAGGTTAATTGATGGAGGAAGATGTTGCTCCATAACTTCTGCGGAAAAGACATGGGCAGAGATAGATTTTTCCTTAAGTCGGGGGCCCTCTGATCTTGTCACACGCAAAAGGAACAAATAAATTTTCCCCAAAAGTGGCTTAAGAAGAAAATCACAACGAATGGCAGTTTCTCAAAATGCCATGATGAAAAACATATGCTTTGAAAAATAAATGTTAATTTTTTAAAATAAAATAAAATTTAAACTTGTCCATTGTAAACTCATCTTGCATTTGATGTTGGCGAGGAGGAAAATAACATGGAGTCAGCAAATGGGTAAAAGACAGAGAATGTACAACCGTGAATCCTGCTGCAAAACATTTGAGAATCACTGCTCCAGATTACAAAAGAAAAGGCCAAAATGAAGGCAGGTTTAACGCACCGACAACCAACACCCAGAGGACCCAATTCTAGAAACACAGAAAGGATTGTAATTGCAGGGCCCATTAAAGCCACCCTTTATGTGTGGTTGCTGAAGCTTACGAATAAGCAACCATGCAAGGGGGGAGGAAAAGTGAAATCGAGCATATACAAAATTGCTTTCAAATGTGCTAAGCGACAAAGCAAGTCAAAAGCGAAACAGATGTCGGGTATTATCTGCAGCAGGTTTTATAATGCCCCCTTAATTTCCCTGGGGATTAATAGATCCCTGTGTAAAAATTCGGATAATGCTGATCTATCCTGCAGAACTGCTGCAAAAAAGAAGACATTATTGAGCCAACACGCTGAAAAAGCCCAATGCAAGTGGAAGCCGTGAAGGTCATTATGGTTTGATTTCTTTCTTTTTAATTCAATTTTTATCTCTCTCCTAGAAACAAGTACAATTGTGATAACTCCATGGGCACAATAAAAGGCAGGCTGGCCCCAAGCAAACGTCGCAGCCGACTTTACTTAAAAATAATCAATCCAAAAAACTGGAAAGAAAAACAAACTTCCCCCTAAGCCTCTGTAAGTTACAGCTTCGTTTCTAGCCCTGCTGGATGAAAACCGGGAATGGGTGGGGACTGAAGAAATGCTGCTGTTTAGTTTAATTGACCTCCAGCAGAACGGATTTTTAAGCTGCTTTAACAAACTGGCTTTTATCTTGCTTTGAAGAGATCGGGGGCTTTTCCATACGCTTGGCTTGCTCCTGACTTTCTTGGCAGTCAGTCCCCAAGCACTGGAATTGGTATGGGCAGAGTTCTTCCGCACGGCTGCCTTCCCTCTGCATTTTCACACTTGTGGAGTCAGTTTATTTTGTTCTGTAATTGCCTTAAATAATCAGGATTTTCAGGGGAAGCTGCTGTAGTCATCGGTGGCATCACAGAAGAACATCCCCCCCGCCCTTGTATGTTTTGCACATGCCACATCATGGCCACGTTTTTTTAAAAATGGCGGCACTGATATACCGCTGTATTGAAAGGTTTAGCAGGTTCCTGGAATCCCCAGCTTTCATTTTAAAAAGTAAGACTTTGGTCATTCTTTTGCTGAGATATAAGGAAAAAGAGAACAGGCTAGTGACTTACTTGTTTGGTGTCGTGGTGAAGTGCGCGGACTTTAATCTGGGAGAACCCCACTCCTCCTCCACTTGCACCTGGCTGGATGACCTTGGGCAAGCCCTAGTTCTGATAAGAGCTGTTCTTGAAAAAGAGCGGCAAAAAAAAAGAGCTCTCTCAGCCCCGCCTACCTCACAGGGTGTCTGTTGTGGGGAGGGGAAGGGAAAGGAGTCTGTAAGCCCCTCTGAGACACCTTTGGGTAGTGAAGGGTGGGGTATACATCCAATCTCCTCTTCTTCTTACTTAAAAAGAAAAAGGAAAAGGCAACTGGGGATTCAGAGAGCCTGCTAAATCTATCATTACAATGGTATATTGATATATCGATATTTTAGTAATTTTTTTAAAAGAATGAAATCACTTGTCTTCAGGGTGGGGAGGAGGAGAGGGACAGTGACTGTCCAATCATCAAAAAGTGGGTGGGGGTGGGTGGATGGGACCAAAAGCCTGACAGGAACTTCATGCATGTGGGAAAAGGCAACTCAAAATCAGCTTCCAGGAAAAGATTAGGGTAAAAGGGGTCTCAAAAGAACCAGACCCCTGGGGTTGGATGGAGAAAGGCACAAAAATGCATGTAGAAATCAACAACAACAACAACAACAACAATAATAATAGATTGGATTTATACCCCATGGCCCTTCACTACCCTAAGGTGTCTCAGAGCTGCTTACAAACTCCTTTCTCTTCCCCTCCCCACAACAGACAGACACCCTGTGAGGTGGGCGGGGCTGAGAGAGCTCTGACAGAAACGGCTCTTTTTCAAGGACAGCTCTTATCAGAACTAGGAAAGGTCATCCAGCCAGGTCCAAGTGGAGGAGTGGGGAATCAAACCCGGTTCTCCCAGATTAAAGTCCGCGCACTTAACCACTAAGAAGAAGAAAAGGAGATTGGATTTATACCCCTGCCCTTCACTACCCAAAGGAGTCTCAGAGCAGCTTGCAAACTCCTGTCCCTCCCCCTCCCCACGACAGACGCCCTGTGAGGCGGGTGGGGCTGAGAGAGCTCTTGACAGAAACTGCTCTTTTTTCAAGGACAGCTCTTATCAGAACTACGGCTTGCCCAAGGTCATCCAGCAGGTGCAAGTGGAGGAGGAGTGGGGAATCAAATCCGGTTCTCCCAGATGAGAGTCCGCACACTTCACCACGACACCAAACTGGAGAGATAGACCAAAGCAGTCTGGGGGCCAGATCCGAAGGGAAAAACCACGTGGAAAAGCCCAGGGTCTTCTGCTGCTTTTGTGCCTGAGTGTTGCTGTTTGTATCATTTTGATGTGTGTTTTTTTAATTCAGATTTTCCGTTGAAAGTCACCTGGGAGAGGGAGCGGAAAGTGGAAAATACAGATTGTTTTAAAGATGATGCCCATCAACGCTGCCTCCCACCCTCCCGCCCGGGGCCACGCTCACCTGGTCTCATCTCCTGCTCCTGGGGGGGCGGATTCTCCGGGGTCTCAGGTCCTTCCCTTTCAGGCTGCTCGTTCCCAGTACTGAATGGGCGGGGGGATCCTCGGTATGTCCAGCAAGAGCACCCCCCAAAGGGCTGCCGCAGCTGATGCTCAGTCAAAGGCAGCGGCACAGTGAGGTGACTCCGAAGGGTGTTTCACACGCAGATCTTGCCTCTGCCCCACTTGCCGGCCGCTCTCTCCTGCTCCTCTGGCCCCTTCCCTGTTGGAAGGTCCAGGTGCGAGGTCCCCTGTCTCAGACCTCCAAGCTGAGTGGCAGGAGAGGCTAGACAGCCAGACAGGCACACGGGCCTTTCCTTCCTGTGTCTCCTCTTCCGCCACTGAAATGCAGATTGTGTTCTCAGGGATCCATTTCCCTTTCCTGCTTCTCTCTCGCTCTGACTTGCTCTCGACCTGCGGGCACCAAGAGAGGGACATGCGGTCCTCTCTTGGCACCACGAGGCAGACGGGCCTCTCGCCATCCGCCTCCATCCTTTAGCTAGTTAGTGTCAGCTACGCTGCCATTAGTGACAGACTTCACGTTCCTGGGATCCCAGATCACCACAGACTGTGACTGCAGCCATGAAATTAAAAGATGCCTGCTCCTTGGGAGGAAAGCGATGGCGAACCTAAACAGCATGATAAAAAGTAGAGACATCACCCTGCCAACAAAAGTCCACATGGTCAAAGCAATGGTATTCCCAATAGTCATGTATGCTTGCGAGCGCCGAAGAATAGATGCTTTTGAACTATGGTGCTGGAGAAGACTCTTGAGAGTTCCTTGGACTGCGAGGAGATCAAATCAGTCCATCCTAAAAGAAATCAACCCTGACTGTTCCCTGGAAGGCCAGATAATGAAACTGAAGCTCCAATACTTTGGCCACCAAACGAGAAGAAGACCCTGATGCTGGGAAAGATTGAAGGTCAAAGACGACGGGGACAGCAAAGGATGAGAGGGTTGGACAGTGTCATAGATGCAACGAACATGAAGTTGAGCCAACTTCAGAGGACGGCGGAAGACTGGAAGGCCTGGCATGATCTGGTCCATGGGGTCGCGAAGAGTCGGACTCGACTGTGCGACTGAACAACAAATGCTGCCATAAGGGTTGGGGGTGGGGTGCTTGCTTGACCTCTGTACAAAGAACCGCTGCATTCCTTCTTTGCTTCTGTAACGCTTGCTTATCTATGGCCTTGCAGGTGGTGTGTGGTGTCTGGGATTCAGGGAACCGCGGGAGCGCTTTCGGTTCTCAAGCTTTGGCTCTAATGGCCTAGGGATCCTTCTCCCGCACGTGGGAATGTGGCTAATTGGCCCAAGGAAGGGTGTGTGTGCATACAAATACCCTAGATCCCATTATGCTTGTAGGGGCGACGCCATTCTTAACAGTGACTTTGTTAATGCATCTATAGCTCTGCAATAAAGTATAACCTTTCTGATAAGTGTGTACTCCATTGTTGGCTGTGGAACCTGACATTCTGTTAAGAATCCCTCATTCTCTATCTGCGTGCCTCTCTGTACCTGAGATGAGCGACGAGGAGGAGAAACAGGTTCCCTCCAAAGAGGAGAAACAGGTTCCCTCCGAGGAGCGGATCCCGGTCCCCATCACATCTGGGGGGGGAGACTCTCACGATCCAGGCGAAGGCACCAGTGACCAAACATTTAGTTTATCTATCAATCTCTGCTCTTTCCTATCCAAAGTGTTCTCCTCAAATAAAGAGAGGAGTATTTCTCTTCTAAACTTGCAACGTGGTTCCGTGTAGCTTTGTAAGCTCAGTAACATGGTAAAGTGAGGCTCCTGCATTTGTAGCTTTATTTAAGCACTCTGCTCACTAGTGGTGACGGGACGAACCACCCCAGTTAACCTCAGTATTCCCTGCTACAGTCAAAGGTGCCACTGCTGTTCCCTTTCTGTGCCTCTCTTGAGCCTTCACCAGCCTTGCTAGCTGAGATCCTTTTCACTGGATGGAGCCTGGGATCTTCTAGAGCCTCTACCCCCAAGTCTCCCCCAGAGGGTGCATGGATGCTTTGATGACTGGGGTGGGTGGGTGGAGAGTTAAAAAGTAGTTTGGTGTGAAAGGCATTTTGCCTTCAGATTGTGAGACAGATGTGCATCCACACAGGAGCATTCTAAAAACACTGTCCAGATGGGCTGCCATCATTCCTTTCTTTAGCATAGTGTCACACACACACACACCCCGCCACATGCCTTTGGAATTCCCAGTTGGCAGCATAAGTACAAAGCCAAATAGAAATACCCTTTCCCCTACTTTATACTTATCAGTCTGGTTCAAAAACTGTTTATTTATGTGTATGTGTGTGTGAGAGAGAGAGGGAGACACACACACACACAGAGGTCGAAGTTATAGATCATAACACAATATTTATTTATTTAATTAATTATTTAATTTTTGACTTCTATACCGCTCTGACCCCGAAGGGTCTCTGAGCGGTTTACACAACTGTATATACCTACTAGGGCCACATTATTTGTATGGGGGTGATAACCTGCCAGCACCCCGGCCGCGGCCTCAGTGGTTCAGTTCCTGGCTCGGCTGTTGTTCAGTCCCTTGCAGCTCTTCGGCGCTTCACTTCCTGGCGCCCGGAACA
>NW_015162616.1:33157-39887 GCF_001447785.1 Gekko japonicus
TATTATTATTATTATTAATACTACTACTACTACTACTACTACTACTAATAATAATAATAATAATTTAAAAAGTGCCCCTGGACTCAGACTTTGTTCTGCTGACCCCACCTGGAGCTAATTTTGGAGTTCTACATACCTTCACTCCCAGGCATTTTGTGTTTGGATCCGCCTCCCGTGGTAGCCGTTTTGTGGTTGCACTCACCACCCTCTGCCAGAATTCCAAAGGTGCAAAAAAGATGGGGGACCTCTGCCCTAGAGGGGTAGGACCAACACATGGAGACTTCCAGGACCTAGAGAAGAAGAAGAGGAGGAGACTGGATTTATACCCCGCCCTTCACTACCCAAAGGAGTCTCAGAGCGGCTTACAATCTCCCTTCCCCTCCCAGACACCCTGAGAGGAAGGTGGGGCGGAGAGAGCTCTCTTGAGGATTGCCCTTGAGAGAACAGCTCTGAAAGAACTTGCGACTGACCTAAGGTCACGCCAGCAGCTGCATGTGGAGGAGTGGAGAATCAAACCCGGTTCTCCCAGATTAGAGTCCTAACCACTGCACCAAACTGGCTCTCAAACTGGCTTAAAAAAACGACGGCAAAATCTGGTGGCTCTGCGGGTCGAGAGCTGAAGGCTCTTTGCCGTCTCTGGCTGTCCAAGCAGAAAGCGAGGAAACCAGAGGAGACAGGCAGCCGGGGAGAAAGCAGGCGCCGGTCCAGCACAAATGCAAGAGCCTCCGCTGTACTTTATTTATTTATGTATTTATTTAAGCATTTTTCCATCCTGCCTCTTCATCAACAAGACCCTCGGGGCAGCTTGCAGTTCAAGAATACAGCTAGTTTTTAAGTCTACTAGGAGTCAAGGTTTTAGTCTGGGATTGATCTCCAGGGAAAAAAAACAAACGAAACACCACTCACGGCCCCGTTGGAGTGTGTTGTTGTCCTTGGTGGGACATGCACGTGAAAGGTTTGTTGCTAACTGACACACACACCCCAATCCACTTTACATTGATTTGAGATTGGAATTCACTGCCACAGGAAGTGGTGGCGGCTACAAGCATGGACGGCTTCAAATGGGAATTAGATAAGCATATGGAGCAGAGGTCCATCAGTGGCTATTAGCCACAAGGTATAGATAGGGGCTCTGGGGCAAGTGATGCTCTGTCTTCTTGGTGCTTGGGGGGGGGGGGCAACAGTGGGAGGGCTTCTAATGTCCTGGCCCCACTGCTGGACCTCCTGATGGCACCTGGTATTTCTGGCCACTGTGTGACACAGAGTGTTGGACTGGATGGGCCTTTGGCCTGATCCAACATTGGCCTCTCTTATGTTCTTCTTAAGTCAATCAATAAACCTTTAATAGCATATACAACATTAAAATCAGAAACAGAAAGTGACACAGTCAACTAAAAAACTGGAATAATTATAAAATCATGAAACGGAGTTTTCTCAAATTTTTCACTCTTATCACATCAACTAAAAAATTAGCCACTGCCACTGTAATCTCTGCTGTTGTATCATTCAATAGAATTTGACATTTTCTTTCATTAGAAAGGTGATATTTACCATGCAACCAAGAGTTTAACCATTTTTCCCTAGCAGATACATGCAACGAACAGTCCAGCAGTATGTGATCAATTGAATCAAGAGAGCTTGAACCACAGTCACATCTCCGTTCATACTTAGGAATATTATGAAACCTACCATACAGTAGTTTTGATGGAAAGGCATTTACTCGAGCAAGGGAAAAAGCTCTTCGATGGCTAGGGCTATCCAAATTATACAAATACTGGGGAATACATCCCACATCATTCTTAAGATTTAATGAAGCTGAAGAGCAGACAGGGGGATGAAAGGGCTGCAGTTTTTGAAACTCAATATCTAAAAGCCTCTGTTTGATTGTATTAAAAATATACACTTCAGTGGAGAAAGCTAACTCCTCCAAAGAGAGGCCCAAAGATGTTATTTTGGATCGAATATTCAAGTCCCAAGAGGTACTATGAATTTCCTTTAACAGAAAGGACAAAAGCGAACCATCTTCCATGTTAAAATACAATTTAAGCCAGTAACGGACCGTTATCACCCATGTATTGGTTTCAATCAAATTAAGTCCTAATTCAGAGCACAATGCATGGTAAGAAACACAGTTTGGGAAACCCATAATTTGTCTAAAAAAGGATGATTGAATTGATTCAACTTCACAGTTAAAAGCACTGAACCATATAGGAACACCATAGAGAACTTGGGCTAAAATTTTAGTATTAAAAACTTTAATGGCGGCAGGCACAAATGGGTTTCCTTTGGAGAAAAAAAAAGATTTCAGTTGGTTGGAAGATAGTTTCCCCAAACTGATAGACCTTCTTCTGTGAGTTGTTCTTCTTAAGTCCCCTTGTAAAACAGCCGCTGGAAGCAGCAGGAGTGGCTTGGAAGAGCCCAGGGCCTGGCCTCCTGGGGGCCCATTCCAGAGTCCCAGGTGCTGAAGAGAGACAACAGAGGGGAGCATCACTTCGCTTCTGTGCCCTGCTTGTGGGTAGGGGTGCCAAGCGGTGGCTAGCAAGCAGTGAGCGGTGTGAGGGCGGAGACATGGGCCCCCCACGATGTCACATGCGCCATCATGCCAATGCCCGTGAAAACCCAGAAGTGACATAGGTTAGCTCTAGGAATCACCAGAAGCGCTATGGTAAAACCATAGATATTTCCAGTGATTCCTAGAGGAACCCTTCTTCGGTTCCAGGTTCTCACTGGAAGTTATGCAACAGGGCATGCAATGCTGCTGTGTTTTTTTCTTTTCCTTCTCCCACTGCCACTTCAAGGGGTCTCCAGCTCCAGTGGCACCTTGTGGTAAGGGGATGCGGGGAGGATCCAGGGCTCTTTTTGTAGAAAAAGCCCAGCAGGAACTCATTAGCATAATAGGCCACACCCAACAGCAAAACCCATTAGCATATTAAGCCACACCCTGACAGCACCGCTCATTAGCACATCAGGCCACACACCCATGTTACCAGAAGTGTGGTCATCCAGCCACACCCACCTTTTGCTTGTTATTCTGTTGACCTTGTTTGTGGTCCAAACCCAGGGCTTTTTTTGTAGCAGGAACTTCTTTGCATGTTAGGCCACACACCCCTAATGTAGCCAATCCTAATGCGTTTCTGCTGTGGGGTGTGGCCTATTATGCTAATGAGTTCCTGCTGGGCGTGGCCAACTTGGGAGCCAGCCGGAACTCCGTTCCTGTGCGTTCCTGCCCAAAAATAGCCCTGGCTATTTGTGGGCTTTTGGAGGCATCTGTCTGGCTATGGCTGAAGAGGGAATGGACTTTGGTATGCTCTCCCGGCAGTCCTCTCTTGCATCCACAATGAAAATGGGATGGGAATCATATTGGAAAATTCTGGTGGGGTAGCAGAGTGCTCAAAGGCTTTAATGCAGCAGAGCTCATCCAAAGGACGTGCCAGCAAGAAACAAAGTCTTTGTCTTTTCAAAGTAGTAATAGGAGTTTATTACTGGAACTACATTTATAGATAGGATAGAGAAGAGATAGGTTTGTTTATCAAGTCTAACTAGCTAGATGGATGGAGATGCAGGAAAGACATCTTGTTCTCATGTTTCCAAGAAGGAGAGCATGGCATTGTGTGCGGAGAGAAGGGGGAAACAAGAAGGAAGGACCCCCATCAGCTGTGAGCAGCTGTTCATTTACGGTCAGCACTGGGGGACCTCTAGTCTTTGGACATATGAACATCAGAAGTACCCCACTGGATCAGACCAGGGAGAGTCCATCTAGTCCAGCATCCTGTCCCACACAGTGGCCAACCAATTCCTCTGGAGGGCCAACAACAGGGCATAGAGTTCAAGGCCTTTATAAGACCATCAGAAGAGCCCTGCTGGATCAGTTTCACACAGTGGCCAACCAGTTCCTCTGGATGTCCAACAACAGGGCAATAGAAGCCTTCCCCTGATAAGAACACAAGAAGAGTCCTGCTGGATCAAACCAGTGGTCCATCCAGTCCAGCAACCTGTCTCACACAGCGGCCAACCAGTTCCTCTGGAGGATCAACAACAGGGCAGAGAGGCTGAGGCCTTCCCCTGATAAGAACACAAGAAGAGCCCTACGGATCAAACCAGTGGTCCATCCAGTCCAGCATCCTGTCTCACACAGTGGCCAACCAGTTCCTCTGGAGGGCTAGCAGCAGGGCATTGAGGCCAAGGCATTCATAAGAACATCAGAAGAGCCCTGCGGGATCAGACGAGTGGTCCATCTAGTCCAGCCTCCTGTTTCACACAGCAGCCAACCAGTTCCTCTGGAGGTCCAACACAGGGCATGGAGGCCGAGGCCTTCCCCTCATGTTGCCTCCTTGCCCTGGGATTCAGAGGCTGAATTTCGAAAGCGTATGAAAATCTGGGGCTAGCACAACTGAGGGTGGACCAGCCTTTTAACTTTCCAGGAACGTTGTTGCTGGGTTGCTGCACTGGATGGCGGCTGGAAGCAGGCGAGCTGCGGAATCCCCGCTGCGCTGGTTGTGCTGCAGGTCGGCTGGGGTCAGGTGAGCCCATGCCCATGGGCAACATCACCGCGGCCCAGGTTCTAAGCGAAGGGAATCCTTCAGTGCTTCTGGCATGTTCGGGGGCTACTTGGCTCCATTTGGCTGTTTTAATATCCCAATTTGGTCCTGGGAATGCTCCGCATAGGTTAGGAGTTAAGCAACCTAGGAGGGGGCTATTGTTGTTGTGCTGTTTACGGGGAAGAATGCAGATGTGCTGTGACCTCATGCCGAAGGCATTTGCTGCGCACAATTGTGCTCCTGGGCTTTCCTTAGCATTTTTCTTTTTCGAGGGCAAATTCAAAGCACAAGGTAAAAACTCTCACTGGGGGCGTAAAAACCAAGGAAATGTTTTCCTTACATCATTTCACATGTGAGGCAGTGAATGTTTCCCACACTGTTATATATATATATATATACACACACATATATATACACACACACACACACACATATATATATACATACACACACATACATACACACACACAGTTTTGATGAATTTTTCAGCTTGTTTTCCCATCCCTTTTCAACTGTTTGACTTAGGGATGCCAACCTCCAGGTGGGCCCTGGAGTTCTCCCGCTTCCAGACTACAGATATCAGTTCCCCTGGAGAAAAGAGCAGATTTGGAGGGCAGACTCTATAGTATACCATAGACTCCAGGGTGAAATCCCTCCCCAAACTCCCCTTCCATAGGCACCACCCCCAAATCTGCAGGAGTTTCCCAAGTCAGAGGTTATTTACTTGGCCTCCAAATCATATCCTGTTGTCATGGTCAGTAAAGAAGTAAAGAAGATACTTCTTTATACAATGCGTGATTAAAGGTGGAATTCGCTGCCAGAGGGTGTAGTGATGGCCACAGGCAGGGGTCATTTCCTGCAGGAGGACACAGGAGCGGAGCTCCGGCAGTAAAGAGCCCAGGGGGCGGGCACATGCAACAAGCCCCACCCCCTGCTCCCAGCAGCCCTCAGTCAGAGCAAGAAGCAGCCAGGTACGTTGCAGAGCCCTCCCCGCAGTCCAAAACAGTCCAGTGGCACCTTTAAGACCAAGTTTTATTCAGGTACAAGCTCTCCCTCCTCTGGGAGGGCAGATCAGCACGTCCCCCCCCCCAAAAGCTAGCAATCCAAAAGAGTCCAGTGGAGCCTGAGCGGTGGGTGTTGCCTTCTGACATACTTCCGGTGATGTCAGGGGGTGTGGCATATGCAAATAAGTTATGGTAATGAGTTATGCTAATAAGCTCCTGCACCTCTTTTTCTACAAAATGACCCCTGTTGACAACCCTAAATATAATCTATTCTCTCACATGGATCTTGGCGTGAAGTTTTTGACAGTGTGTCCCTAAAAATGATGAGGATAACAAATCATCAATGAAAGCCTTTATCTAAATACTATTCTCTTTTTCTTTCTTTTTAGCTGATGGATTTAACTGTCACCTTGTAGCTGGGAATCATCAAATAATTCAGCCCTCAAGGAATTCCATGAGCTTTGAGACTCCGAAAGCCTTGTTTTTCTGAACAGAATTTATCAGAGCTGAGGACTCTCCCCCCCCCCCCTAACAAAACAAGGCAGCTTTTGGGAAGGGGAACCCCCCTAACAGAACAAGGCAGCTTTTGGGAAGGGGAAAAGAGAAAAGTAATCCGTGAGGCATAATTTACTGCGAGAAACTTCTGGGCAAAGTTCCAGTTGCAGGGAGCACAGAGAGGCCAGGGCTGCCTCCACACAGCATGGCTCAAAGGCAGAGCGTGGAAGGAGGAATTGAGTCATTCCAAGCACGAGATCCTGACCCCTCCTGACTGGCATGTAAGCCCCGAATCAGGGCTGAAAAGCAGAATGGGGCGAGGAAAGGGCCATCCACAGAGGCAGCAGTCAGGAGGAGGTATCCCGGGGGGGGGGATTCTGGACTTCCTGAGTCATTCCAAGCACGAGATCCTGACCCCTCCTGACTGGCATGTAAGCCCCGAATCAGGGCTGAAAAGCAGAATGGGGCGAGGAAAGGGCCATCCACAGAGGCAGCAGTCAGGAGGAGGTATCCCGGGGGGGGGGTTCTGGACTTCCGTGATGAGCTCCTGGGGGGGGGGCTTAGAACATAAGAAGAGCCCTGCTAGCGTGGTGTAGTGGTTAAGAATGGCAGGCTCTAATCTGGACAGCTGGGTTTGATTCCCCACTCCCCCCACCCACCCACCCAGCTGGGTGACCTTCGGTCAGTCACAGT
>NW_015162616.1:40010-40234 GCF_001447785.1 Gekko japonicus
ACAGGGTGTCTGTTGTGGGGAGGGGAATGGAAAGGAGTTTGGACGCCCCTCTGAAACTCCCTTAGGTAGTGAAGGGCGGAGGTATAAATCCAACCTCTTCTCTTCTTCTTAAGTGCACGGTTCTTCTTCTCTTTGTAAACTGACTCAGACCCTGGGTCCATTGAGGTCAGTGTCGTCTGCTCTGACGGGCAGCGGCCCTTTCACGTCACATACTGCCAGATCTT
>NW_015162616.1:41131-42355 GCF_001447785.1 Gekko japonicus
AGGGAAAGGAGTTTGTAAACCACTCTGAGACACCTTTTGGTAGTGAAGGGCGGAGTATAAATCCAATCTCTTCTTCTTCTTTCTGGTAGAGAAAAGTGGGGTATAAAAACCAGCTTCTTCTAGCCCAGCTGCATCCTGTTCATTCTAGTCCAGCATCCAGTCCATCTAAGTCCAGCTTCCTGTCTCACACGGTGGCCAACCAGTTCCTCTGCAGGGCCAACAACACCACAGCTAGTAGCCACTGATTAACCTCTCATCCACAAATCTTTCTAATCCCATCAAAGCTGACTATGCCTAACCATCTCATCCTTTGCCGTCCCCGTCTTCTTTGACCTTCAATCTTTCCCAGCATCGGGGTCTTCTTCTCCAGTGAGTGCTCCCTTCTCATTGGGTGGCCAAAGTATTTGAGCTTCAGCTTCAGTATCTGGCCTTCCAGAGAACAGTCAGGGTTGATTTCTTGATTTAACTGATTCGATCTCCAAGAGACTCTCAAGAGTCTTCTCCAGCACCATAATTCACTACACTTAGGTACAAGCTAGGTGGGATTGCTAATTCTGAAGAAGACAGAGTCAGGATTCAAAATGGTCTAGATAGGCTGGAACAGTGGGCTGAGACAAATAAAATGAATTTCAATAGAGAGAAGTGCAAAGTCCTACACTTAGGTACAAAAAATCAAAGGCACAGATATAGAATGGGAGGGACTTGGCTTGACAGCAGCACATGTGAAAGGGATCTGGGTGTTCTGGTTGATCACAAGCTAAAAGCCTGGGAAAGAGAAGGCTTAGAGGGGACACGATTGCAGCCTTCAAGTATTTGAAGGGCTGTCATGTAGAAGATGGAACGGATCGATTCTCTCTAGCTCCGGATTGCAAGACTAGATCTAACCGGTGGGAATTACAAGGGAGTCGTTACCGGCTAAATATCAGGAGAAACTTCCTAACTGAAAGAGTGGTTGAGCAGTGGAACAGTCTGCCTCGGGAGGTGGTGGATGCTCCGCTGGAAGATCACGGGAGGTGGTAGTTCCCCTCTATTCTGCTATGGTCAGGCCTCACCTGGAGTCCTGTGTCCAGTTTTGGGCACCACATATTAGGAAGGATGTCGACAAGCTCGAGCGTGTCCAGAAGAGGGCAACCAGGAGGGTGAGAGGGTTGGAATCCAAGTCTTATGAGGAAAGGCTGAAAGAGTTGGGTATGTTCAGCCTGGGAAAGAGAAGGCTTAGAGGGG
>NW_015162616.1:44851-53687 GCF_001447785.1 Gekko japonicus
GGTGTGACTTAGATATGTGGTGGCCTAAAGAAAAAATTGGGAGGAAGTGGCTACCCACATTTTTGTGTGGTGACTCTTTTCAGTACAAAAATTGCAAAATGTTTTGGAACAAGTAAAATGTGCAAAAATAGCATCAGCTACAACAATTTGCAGCTTGCAGCTCTCCTATGTATTTCATATTTGTAGAAAACTGGGGCATTCGTGCTTTTAAATTCCATCAACATGCCAGTTAATACAATGTCATGCGCTAACTAAGTTATAAAAGATGCATTTTTTGTTTCTTGAAATAGGTTAGTCAGTGTAGGATAGTGTGTGTATCTAAAGTGCCATCAAGTGACAGCTGTCTCATGGCGACCCCAGCCAGGGGGTTTCATGGCAAGGGAGAAGCAGAGGTGGTTTGCCACTGCCTTCCTCTGCAGAGCCTTCCTTGGTGGTCTCCCTTGCAAGTACTAACCCTCCTTAGCTTCTCCCAGCAAGGGGCTTCCAAGGCAAGTGAGAAGCAGAGGTGGTTGGCCACTGCCTTCCTCTGCAGAGCCTTCCTTGGTGGTCTCCCTTCCAAGTACCTACCCTGCATAGCTTCCAAGATGTAATAAATTCAGGCTATACCATGCCTCCTTCCCTCCGTTAGGATACTAAGTCTAGCATATGTTTCATTTTTTCCAGGAGGGGTGGAATGAAAAACTGTGTTTTCCGTGGTTTCAAAACTTCTAGAATTTTTTTAATCTCAAGGGTGATTTGGGATTTCTGCTCCTAGTCTTTCCCCCCGCCACATGCCCGTGGGTGCCTGCCTGCCTTCTGATCCCTTTCTTTTTGCGGTCCCTGCAGGCACTGTGGGTCAAAAAAGATGTTTGTGGTATCCCGTAACTCCAACAAAATTACGGTCCATTTCCATTCAGACTATTCGTATGTAGACACCGGCTTCTTGGCAGAGTTCCTGGCATATAATTCCCGTGACCGTAAGTAGAAGTGCTGTGTGTAAACTGGGGTGGAAGGGGAGGGAACTCCTTCCTCATGAGGAAAAGGCTAAATCGTTTGGCACTTTTGGGCTGAGGACAAGATAACTGTGGGAGCAAGGGGACGTGGTAACAGTTTATGTCATTATACCTGGATTGGGGGAAGGAACATGCTTTTCTTGAGACCTGAGTGTGCTGCATGACGGAGTGAGCTCCCGTCTCTAGTTCCAGCTCCTGCCAACCTAGCAGTTTGAAAGCAAGAAATTGCAAGTAGATAAATAGGTACCACTTCGGTGGGAAGGTAACAGCGTTCCGTGCGCCTTGGTGTTTAGTCATGCCGGCCACATGACCACGGAAACGTCTTCGGACAGCGCTGGCTCTTCGGCTTTGAAACGGAGATGAGCACCGCAACCCTAGAGTCGGATTTGACTGGCTTTCGAGCAAGGGGAACCTTTACCTTTACCTTTTTAGAGGGTTTACTAGCTTCTTTCTCTAAACATGCTTAAAGTGGTTTACAAATAACACTGATGAACAACAGTGTCTTAAAGTGTTTAACCACCCGACCCCCCCTTGACCCCCGGCTGCTAAATTACAACCAGTACAGGGAAAACAGCAGAGTAAAAGTAATTCTCAAAATGGTCCAGCACAAAAAGCTCTCTGAGAGAACAAAATCAACACCCAGCAGGATAAGAACGTGACACAAGACGATTCAGCACAGGGGGATGAATAAAGTTCTGTAAGCAGTAGAATGTATTTGCTTACTTCATTTATACCCTGCCTTTCCCCCAGTGGGGGACCCAAAGCAGGGCCGTGGCCATGATTTTGTCATTTGGGAGGCCTTTAAATAAGTCAGGGGGCACTGGCGTCACAAAAGAAAAATAAAATTTTAAAAATTCACTTTTGCAGCATTCACAGTCTGCTTGCCTACACGGGGAAGCAGGCTGCGCTTGGGGAAGGGGCGGCGGTGGGGAGTCCTCCGGGTGGCCCAGAGAGTTGGGGGGCCTGGGGGCTGCATGGAAGTCAGGGGGCCTTGACAGGAAGTCAGGGGGCCAGGCCCTGAAAAGCCCCGCTGTCGCTACGGGCCTGACCCAAAGTGGCTTAAGTCATTCTCTCCCTTCATTTTATCCTCACAGCAACTCTGTGAGGTAGGGTAGGCGAAGAGTGTGACTGGCCCAAGGTCTCCCAGCGAGCTTCCATGGAATGAGTGGGAATTTGCACCTGGGTCACCTATATCTCAGCATGATACTCTAATGAGGGCACAGCATTATAAAATGATAACAGAATGCCCAGACCAAAAAAAAAAAAAGTCTTCTTTTGCCATTTAAAACTCGATAGACTAGGTGCAAAGCAAACAGCTCTGAGGAAGGCTTTCTACAAGTAACTTGCCACCACTGTAAAGGCCCTGCTTGTAACTGCAACATACATTACTCCAAAAGATGGGGACAGCCAAAGCAGGCTCTTGATTACTGGTAACTGGCAGGCAGGTTCATACAGATGTTGTATGAACATCTTTTTAAGATTTGGCCCATGTATCATCAGTATCAAACAAGGATTCCAATCAAACGTTCTTTACCTGCTTTAAAAACAAATAAATGGAAGGCAAGGGAAAGATTGGATGAAGGATTGGACATGAAACTAAAATGGGGAGTGAGAGGTGGAGGAATGGGGAATGGAATAATTTTATGAAGGGAGAAGAGTAACTGTGTACTCGACCCTGAACTCATTGCAGGAACGGCAGGATCAAAATGCAGTAGACAGAAGTAGCTTGAGATCATTTTGGGAGCCTCTTGTACCCAAAGGCAACCTTTTAGAAGTTGCAAGCGCAGGTTTGGAAGGTGGGAAGAGACAGGTCTGGCAGTGGAACAAAACTGCAAATGCAGACACGGGGAAGTCAAACTTGAAGATACTTACCAGATGGTACCTCACGCCAGCAAGATTGTCCCACATTCTTCCCTCATCTTCACCGCTTTGCTGGAAAGGATGTGGAGAGAGGGCGGATTTCCTCCATTGTTGGTGGACCTGCAAGGAAATACAAAAATATTGGATCAAAATTGTTAATCAAATCAAACAAATAACAAACACTGACTTACCTTTAACACCGGAACTGATGCTTCTACACCTCTGGCCACAAATTCGTCCCCCTGAAAGAACTCAACAATTAGTTAATTTACTACTGTTAGCAGCAAAAATGACCATAGCAAAGAATTGGAAAAACAAAAACTCACCAACGCTGTCTCAATGGATCAATAAGGTATGGGACATCTTCATGCTGGAGAATCTCTCAATCTATGACTCAACATCCAAAGACGAGTGAGAATTCTATAACCCTCTCAGTATTTGGAGTCCCATCCTACAAAAAATTTCCTTGACACAATTCGATTGGTCAGACATAGCCAATGCAAAATTTAAAATAATGCTGTTTAACTAGAGATATTTAAACAACCGAATTCTCTGAACTAGACATGTAAAAGAAATAGTTGGAAAACTTAGTTACGTTTAGAAGTAGCATGAGTTGTGCACCTAACCTGTGTTTATGCTGTTTATGTAACGCTGGATTACGTATTGTGTTATAATGTTATACTGGAATGTATTCTAAAATTTTCAATTAAAAAATATTGGGGAAAAAAAAGTATTTGAAGGGCTGCCATGTAGAAGATGGAGCAGATCTATTCCCTCTTGCTCTGGATTGCTAGACTAGATCTAACGGGTGGAAATTACAAGGGAGTCGTTACCGGCTAAATATCAGGAGAAACTTCCTAACTGTAAGAGTGGTTGAGCAGTGGAACAGTCTGCCTCGGGAGGTGGTGGATGCTCCTTCGCTGGACGTTTTCAAGCGGAGGCAGGATGATAATCTTTCGGGTATTTTGTAGGTATGTAGGGCTATCTTTCAGCTATGCTCCTGCAGAGTGCAGGGGGTTGGACTAGATGACCTGTAAGGTCCCTTCCAACTCTAATATTATATGATTCTAAAAGCATCTATTCTTCAGCGCTCGGCCTTCCTTATAGTCCACCTCTCGAAGTCACACATCACTACTGGGAATACCATTGCTTTGACCATACGGACTTTTGTTGGCAGGGTGATGTTTCTTCTTTTTATGATGCTGTCAAGGTTTGCCATCGCTTTCCTCCCAAGGAGCAGGCGTCTTTTAATTTCATGGCTGCAGTCACCGTCTGCGGTGATCTTGGATCCCAGGAACATGAAGTCTGCCACTGCTTCCAAACTTTTTAAAAAAATGGCCGATGGGCTGACTCCCTCCCTGCTGCCATCTGATCACTCAAAAGCATTCTGAGGCGTGCTAAAAGGGGTGAGTCTGATCAGGATTCTCTGTCACAAAATAATCTGGCTCAATTAGAGGTGGGGCAACAGCGGATTAAAGTGCCCATCTGAACGCAACCTCTGTCGATCAGATCTAGTCCCTTAAACCTATTCTTCACCTCCACTGTATATTCATAAGGGTCTAGGTCAAACCTGAATGGCCTAGAGCTTTCCCCAACTTTCTTCAGTTTGAGCCTGAATTTTGCAATGAGTAGCTCATGATCTGAGCCACAGTCAGCTCCAGGTCTTGTTTTTACTGACTGTATAGAGCTTCTCCATCTCTGACTGCAAATGATATAGTCAATCTGATTTCAATGTTGACCAGCATGTTCTCTTGACAAAATTCTCTTAGCCTTTGCCCAGCTTCATTTTGTTCCCCAAGGCCAAACTTGTCCATTATTACTGTTACCTTTTGACTTCCTACCTTAGTATTCCAGTCCCCTAGGATGACGAGGAAATCATTTTTTGGTGTTAGTTCTAGGAGGTGATGTAGGTCTTCATAAAACCGGTCCACTTCAGCCTCTTCTGCGTCAGTGGTTGGGGCATAGACTTGGATTGCTGTGATGTTGAATGGTTTGCCTTGAATTCAGACCGAGATCATTCTGTCCTTTTTGAGATTGTCTCCCATTACTGCCTTTCTCACTCTCTTGTTGACTATAAAGGCCACACCATTTTTTCTACGGGACTCTTGGCCACAGTAGTAGATATAATGGTCCTCTGAGTTAAATTCTCTCATTCCCGTCCACTTTAGTTCACTGATTCCCAAGATGTCGATGTTCAGTCTTGCCATCTCATTTTTGACCACATTCAACTTACCTTGATTTGTAGATCTTTCATTCCAGGTTGCTATGCAGTATTGTTCTTTGCAGCATTGAAATTTCCTTTCACCGTCAGACATGTCCACAGCTGAGCATCCTTTTGGCTTTGGCCCAGCCGCTTCACTCTTTCTGGGGTTACTTGTACTTGCCCTCCACTCTTCCCCAGTAGCATATTGGACACCTTCCGACCTGAGGGGCTCATCTTCCACCGTCATATCTTTTGGCCTTTTGTTACTATCCATGGGGTTTTCTTGGCAAAGATACTGGAGTGGGTTGCCATTTCCTTCTCCAGTGGATCACATGTTGTCTGAGTTCTCTGCTGTGGCCTGTCCGTCCTGGGTGGCCCTCCATGGCATAGCCCACAGCCTCATCGAACCACACAAGCCCCCTCGCTGCATCAAGGCAGCAATCCATGAGAGGGATGCCATACATACAGTATTCATATTATAATAAGAATAAAGATTTTAAGTTTTTAGGAACAGTACTTCAAGCTGCAGGTTCTCAGGGATTCCATTTTCTGAATGGTTTCGTGATTGTAAATCTGTGAATTTAGATATCCTCTGGCACTTTTTCATTGGTTGTAATAAATATAATATTGCCCGTGACAAGTGGATCACAATTTATACCCCAAAATGGAGCCCTGCTGCAAAGCAAGAGATTGTAGCTAAGCTATTAGCAGATACTGACCCAAATGTGACCCTTGCATTTGCAAAATGTTTGTCTATGGCATTTAATGGCATTATCTCTTAATGTAAATCTTTTATTTGTAATTCTGTATTTCTGCGTTCCCTTGTTGCCTGTATATTATTATATTTTTTCCTCTGTTTTTCTTATGACCTATTGGTCTATGAGCACTAATAAAAGAATGGAATGGAAGAAATTTACAGGAGAGTGCAGACTTGACGTTGCTGGGAGTGAGTTGAATTTTTTTCAAGAGTGTTATGTATCGTGATGGAACTGTACTTGCGAAAAGGCTCGCAAGTGAACATGCGAAATATTGTAGCTTGGAGTGCATCACAATAGAAGGCTTGGATCCTAGAATGAACCAATAGATAGATCCGGATCCTAGTAGCAGCCAATTGGTAAACAATAATCTGTAAATAGCCTATCGTAGGATGTGGGGTGTGTCTGTTGGGTGTGGGGTGTTTCACGAATCTAAGCAGGGCTCTGACCCTGCAAGTTTGTCTTAGTTTTGGAGCTGAAACCACTTAATAAACATGAGCTAATCACTCTACGCGTCTGAACCCAGTATATTTCAAAGAGCCTTACCAGTTACAAAATGGCGGCTAAGTGGGTGGAGCCAGGGCCTTTTCAGTTTGAGCATCGCTGCTTTGGCGTTCCCTCCTCTTGGATTCTGGCCTGGTACTGGATTTCTTGTTGTTCAAGCCCTGGGTAACAACCTAGCACTGCACACAACACTGCCTTTAAAAATATTATTCTCCCACAACTGCAGCGGTGGGCAACAGGAACTGGAGGCGGGGGATTGTTTTGGATAGGCCAAGGGTCTGACTCAGTAGAAGGCATCTTCGTGTGTTTGAAATAAATAAGTAGAATAAATACAGGGAAACTGCCCTGGGGGACTGGAGGAGGGGTGCCAACTTCCAGGTGGTGGCTAGACGTCTCCTGGAATCCAGGCAACACAGATCAGTTCCACTGGAGAAAACGGCTGCTTTGTAGGGTGGGCCCCACGGCATTATATATCCTGCTGAGGTCCCTCCTCTCCCCAAGCCCTGCCCTCCCCAGGACCCACCCCCCAAATCTCCTGGTGTTTCCCAACCCAGAGCAGGCAGCCCTCGGCTGGAGTGAGCAGGAAGAAGAGAAGCAGAGCTGAAACCAATCCCAAACATTTTGGTGCCTGTCGCCCCTTCTTCCCTTTAATACTTAAGTTTCAGGGTCAGGAGGAGCCTGTCATGGAGGCCACAAAATGGACTCATAGAAGAGAACCAAGGTTGGGGTTTCAGACTTCCTGGGCGTCCAGATAGTCATTAAAAAAAAGGATCTCCCCCCAGACCAGATAAGGTTCCTCAGCCTGTTCATCGCCCTCACAATGCTGACAGCCAGGGCTATTTTTGGGCAGGAACACACAGGAACGGAGTTCCGGCTGGCTCCCAAGTTGGCCACGCCCAGCAGGAACTCATTAGCATAATAGGCCACACCCAACAGCAGGAACTCATTAGGATTGGCTACATTAGGGGTGTGTGGCCTAACATGCAAAAGAGTTCCTGCTACAAAAAACCCCCTGGGTTTTGTCCACAAACAAGGTAAACAGAATAAGAAGCAAAATGTGGGCGTGGCTGGATGACCACACTTCTGATAAAATGGGGGTGCGGCCTAATGTGCTAATGAGCTGTGCTGGCAGGGGTGTGGCCTAATATGCTAATGAGTTTCTGGTGTTGGGTGTGGCCTATTATGCTAATGAGTTCCTGCTGGGCTTTTTCTACAAAAAGAGCCCTGCAGCATTTGAGAATTACCAAAAGGGGTGGAGAAAGTAGGAAATGGGGAAATTGGTGCGCTCAGGCCCATAAGGATTTATAAGATTGTGCAGGGGAAGATTTGGGCCAGGTGCAGAAACCCCCGTAGTTTCTTGTGCCCCCCCCCAAAAAAAACCCCGTTACGTCAACCTCATCATGGTTTGGCCTCAGAGGACACCCTCAGAATACAACCAGGGCTGAGCTTAAAAATGGAAATGGTGGGGCCCGAGTCCAAGAATGGGTGGGCTTGCTGAGGTTCCTCCCCTCCCCAAACCAGACCTTCCCCAGGCTCTGCCCCCCCCCAGATCTCCAGGGATTCCCCAGCCTGGAGCTGGCAGCCCTGTTCACCAGGCAAGGCTACAGATGCAGCGTTTGCTCTGTATAAACCAACGGACGTGGATCCAGGAATCGGATCGTATCCAGATAATCCCGAATTTACGAGACAACAAGAGTTCCCCCAACCTGAAAACTCAGAGACGTATTTGGCAACTTAATGACAAGTATTTAAAACAAAAAAACCCCAACAACCCCAAAACCAAAGAGGAGTGAACATGATATGTGCCTGCACAGAACATGCCTTTAGGAAATTCATTCAAGCAGCCAGCTTTTCAGCTGTGGACGGAGCTCGCCGGGGAGCCGGGAACTGGATCCCTGTCAGGGGGCTGAAAATATGCACAATATTTGCTAACTCTGTGCCTTGTGGCTGGCCAGTCATTTCAACACCGTGGTTTGGGAGGTTTTCATGGTAACCCCCCCCCCCATGTCTGAGGTATATTTTCAATTGTTTCCTTTTTTTAATGGCTTGTTTTTTTATAATGCGTTTTTTTTTTATTGCAAGCCACCTCTAACAGGGCTCTGAAGAGGCAGCGCAGAAATACTCTAAATCGACAAACACCCTCGCATACCCACCATCCCCCAATTGAGGATTTTTATATTTGAATATCTTGAATATGATTTAGGTCAATAAGGGAGAGGGGATTTATGGCTTGTTTTTTTATAATGCGTTTTTTAATTGCAAGCCACCTCGAGCAGGGCTCTGAAGAGGCAGCGCAGAAGTACTCTAAATCGACAAACACCCGCGCATACCCACCATTCCCCAATTGAGGATTTTTATATTTGAATATCTTGAATATGATTTAGGTCAATAAGGGAGAGGGGATTTCAGCAGGTGCAGCGTTTCAGACTCTGAAGGCCTTGTGAGATGACAAGAGGCGCTTTCCGACATGGCTGTGAAAAGGTGCCTCGAACCCTAATGCTGGAAAGGTGGCCGTTCCTGCT
>NW_015162616.1:53702-72391 GCF_001447785.1 Gekko japonicus
TGCTGAAATCGGGCAACAGGTTGGAGACCGTGTAAATAAGTACTAAGGTTGGAGACAGGGTGAATAAGTAAATAAACATTGTGCTCAATCGACCAACATTTACTGGTTGTTCCTGGCCATGGCTGCGATGGCTCAAGTGGTTAAGACGCTGAACTGCAGGCTGTGGAAGGTCGGTACTTCAGCAGTTCGAGACCCGAGTGTGCCGCATGATGGAGTGAGCTCCTGTCTCTAGTTCCAGCTCCTGCCAACCTAGCAGTTCGAAAGCAAGAAATTGCAAGTAGATAAATAGGCACCGCTTCGGTGGGAAGAAGGAAACAGCGTTCCGTGTGCCTTGGTGTTTAGTCATGCCGGCCACATGAGCACGGAAACGTTTTCGGACAGCGCTGGCTCTTCGGCTTGGAAACGGAGATGAGCACCACAACCCCAGAGTCAGATTCGACTGGCTTTCGAGCAAGGGAACCTTTACCTTTACTTTTTACCTGGCCCCCAGGATGTCCAACTAACCTCAACCAAGGCCAGGACCTTTTCTCCCCTGGCTCCAGCCTGGTGGAAAGAGCTCCCACTTGAGATCAGGGCCCCGGGGGGATTTATTGCATTTCTGCAGGGCCTGTAAAATGGAGTTGTTCTTCCAGGCTTCAGACTGAGGCAACGAACCTCCAAAATCCATCTTCGGCCTCCCCTACTGAAATTGCTGACTCAGGCTCAGCTTAAGCTGAGCATAGTAACATGAATCCTTGGTTGTGGTTTGTATCATTGCTTTAAATGACTGTTTAGTTATTTTACCTCCTGTTATTGAGTTTTGTGCTTTTGTTACCCGCTCTGAGCCCATCCGCGGGGAGGGCGGGACAAAAAAGAGAATTAAATAAATAAACAATAAATACAGTTGGAGACCGTGTAAATAAGTACCAAGGCATATAGTACATGAGGGGAGGGATGGGGTGTGTGTGTGGTCTGTTTTGCAGAGGGAAACGCCTCTGAAGGATTTGGACTGTTGTGCAGAGCAATTTATTCACAGTTGGTGTACAAAGAAAATGAGTAACCTGCATATTTAGTCGGCGTGCAGACCCATCGGAGTGCGGGGGGGGGGAACGTCCGAACAAATGTGCTCTGTGTGTTGGACCTGTGACTACGTGCGAGTTTCGTCCCCTGTGGCGAAAGCAGATGCCCCACTCCTATTGCGACTCCGAAGACTTAAGGGTAAGCACAACAGGAATCAAGATTCATTTGGCAGGTGCTGTGATGTTATCAAGCAGAAACTTTATTTCCTCAATACTTAATTTTAGTTCAGCGGCTCGTCAATTCAGGTTGCCATGTTGACCTAGATTACCCTAAAGCAATCCTACTGAAGTCATTGAGCTACTGAGGTAAGTGTTTAAAGGCAGCATCAAGAGCTAAAAACCGAAAGCTGGCTTGGGTTCACTGTCGTTTCCGCAAGGGTACATAACCCGGGCGCCCCTGCCATGTCAGGAGACCAAAGGGGCCTGTTCTTGGGAACTGCTTTAGGGACAGATTGGTGCCTCCTCCAAATGGCTTAACATTAACGCGAATAGCTAGAATGGAGTCCAGTTTTGAGCAGATTGAAAAAGGGGTTTGATTTTGCAGGCACTTGAAGCAGCTCTCTCTTGATGACATTGGGGCTTCAGGACCCGTATGTCATATTTCGGCTCAGGAATTTGGAATGCATGTCCCTGCTGCCTGCCAGAACCCACTCAATTTCTGGTGTTCAGCTGATGTTTAGAATGCCCAACATAACTATTGAGATATATGTCAGAGTGATAGAGGTAGCAAGCAGTTACTATAGATCAGTTTGATCTGTTTGTCAGACCTAGCTGTCATGCTAGTAATCATGTAACAGCCAGGTGTTTTCTAGCAGGTGTTGCTCTTTCAGGTCTTGTTAGAGTTAGTGATTACATCACCTTGTTAGAGATTGGCTAGGGGTTTAGCATAATAGCTATCATCTTAGTAAGATGGAGGGGACTCAGTTCTCATAGACTAAGGCATGACATACTGTTCAATAGCCTGTAAATATCTCTGTATATATTCACCTTTATAACTATATAAACTCTCTGTGCACCTTCATAACTGGTCAGTCTCCCGCTTCTTATTTACAACACCCAATAATAACATGCATATTGAAGATGAATTACTGATTACTTTAAGATGTTTGTATGACACGCAGAAATCGCGGCGAGGAAAATAATAGGACTGTTTGAAACCCTTATTGAAGGTTTGTTCAGACGAAGAGACGAAACGGAACTCGATCCGGAGGTTCTCGTCAGCCATCACTTTATAACGATCAAAATAACTTCATGTATCTTAATAATCACAGTTACCTCATGAATGTTTATCAATTGTGTTTACTGTCACAATAATGTTATTTACAGTTTCACTTTGAGATCAATAATATACTGACGTGGTGGTTGAATATCTCTAGCGTCTTTTAGGCAAGTCTGTTCATTACATGTTTAGCCAGCTTTGGACTGGATTCTCCACTTTAATCTGGATTGTATGAAGGCGGTGTTATGTTTTCACTGTATTAAATGCAACGTTAAGCTTGAGTTTCAGCCAGGATTCTAAGCCGGAACAATCCTATTGGGCTAAAGGTGAAATGTAACCAATCAAAGCTGGAGAACTGTGCTGGACAGAACAGACCTGATTGGACTTTATTGTAAGAATACTATTGGTCCTTAATTATTCCTGGGCGTGGCTACATCAGCCCGGGATTGTTTAAAAGGGAGCTATGCTCCACTGTTTGTTTGTTGTGTGTTCTTCTGAGGTTCCTGTTGTTAAATAAAGCTGAAATCACTTCTTACTACGGTGTTGAGTCAATACTTGACAGGCGGGACCAGGCAATCTTGTCCCACAGGTGCCTCTTTCAGCGCTTTAAAAGGAGTATGGAGGGGGGGGGATCACTCGGTGCCGCCGTGCTGCAGTTTTTAAATGGGCACATTCTCCGCTATAATGGCGTCAGAGGCCACGGGTTGGACCTTTGCCTGCCATAACTAAACATACACCCGACACATGCCAGGTCATGGGTGAGTGACTAGACACCCAGCCAGACATATGTGGGGGGGGGGGGAACTCAACTTAAAAAGTGCTTGTTCACTTGGATCTGCAAGGGAGCCCTTATGGGGGGGTGCAGGAGCTTCCAGCTTCCCTCCCACCCTGCTTTTGCCAGTGGAAAGTGTGGCAGGGGCTTCCCCCCCCTTTCCCCCTGACTCCACACTGCCTTAGAAAGGACCAATGCACAACCAGGCACTGGAGTCTATATATGTGCACTTGAACATTCATGCATTTCATATATTCAGCGCAGGACTGTTCACGTGCACAGTGGCGAAAGCTGGGGGGAAATTTCAGCGCAAGGAGGACATTCAGACAACCTAATCACATTCATAGCGAGAGGTGGCTGTCCTGATTGGCAAAACTGCAGATTCACAGCGCAAATATTCAGAAAGTACTCCATTTCCCCAGTGTTGGAAAACTTACTAGGAAACCGGGAGGATTGCGGGAGTGAGTCCGCTTCGATACGGGAGACGGATGTGGCCGTCTGGTCAACCCTTTAAAATGTGATAGGGAACCATGGTGAAACCCGATCAAAACGACTGTGTGACCACAACCATAGAACCACAGAGCTGGAAGGGGCCATACAGGCTAATCTAGTCCACCACCACCACCCAGCTCAAGGCAGGATCAGCTTACTACAGTGGTGACAAACCTATGGCACGGGTGCCAGAGGTGGCACTCAGAGCCCTCTCTGTGGGCACCATCGCCCCAGCCAGGCCCAGACCGTCATTAAAGTGTGGAATTCTCTGCCAAATAATTTTAAGTAAATGAAAGCATTTTGGGATTGCTTTCCTTCCTTTGTTTGGATCATCTTATGTTAATGTATGAGTGTTTTTTTTCTAAATTAAAACCTCAGTATTCAGGTTTAAATTGCCGTGTTGGCACTTTGCGATCAATAAGTGGGTTTTGGGTTGCAGTTTGGGCACTCGGTCTCTAAAAGGTTCGCCATCACTGGCCTACTAGATCATCCCTGACGAGTGTTTGTCCAGCCGCTGCTTGGAGACCGCCAGTGAGGAGGAGCTCACCCCCTCCCGAGGCAGCCGATTCCACTGTTGCACAACTCTGACTGTAAAAACATAACATAATGGTTGGCCAGGACCAGTGTATGATTCAGGATGCTGGACTAGATGGACCGTCACTGGTCTGATCTAGCAGGGCGGTTCTGTTGTTCTTAGGTTTTAAAAGGGGTGGGGGGAGAAAAGCCCCCTGCCCTTTCTGATGTACATCCGACTGTGAGTCGTGATCCATTGCTTGTTTGGTCTGTCGTGGAGCCTGGACCTTATGTGAGGAGCACACTTCTGAACCCAGACCTTTCCATTTAACGGTTAATAGGTTCTGATTGCCTGGGTAACTTCGAAAACCCTGTAGGCCCCTTTCGCAGAAACGAGTTGCCAGATCTGGAACTCTGGCTCCTTGCTACAGTTTGTTTGGCAAGACGGACACCCTAAAGAGCTAATTGCACACAATTAACGAGAAAACAGTCCCAGCAGGCATGTTTTGAAAAAGAATGAGTACTTAACTGTGCAACCCACACTGAAATCATTACACAGAGACCGCATGAGTTCCTTATAAGTGTTACGTGTCCTCAGTAAAGGCAGAACTAACTGCAGTCTGATCCGCTCTCTCAATCCTCTCAGGTGGGTTTCCCAGCCCACCGGCCTGCTAGATGTCTCAAGTGGTGGCTTTGTTTCCTAATTTCCATCAGGGAGATGGTTTTTCTGAAGTAGGCTCTTACCTTAAAATAGCCAAAGTTACTGTACTGGGGGGGGGAACTCTCTAGTTTCTTTTTTCTTTTTGTAATAAACATTTTTATTTAGGATATAAATATACATGGTCAACAATTTACATTTTCTGTATTCTCCCCCGTTACACCCTAACCCACCTCCCTTTCCACCCCCCTTATATATGGCTTCCCACAGTGCTTCAACCTCCTGCTAATTCACTTCTTCACTCTTTTCCCATTATACTTATTCTTATATTTCACTGGGTAACTTTCCCTTTTATAACATTAGTTTTACCCATCTTATTTCTTTAAAAAGTTCTAAAAGAAAATTCTATGTTTAATAATTATTAAAGCAAAATAGAGTATCTTTTACTTCCCAATATTTTCCTAAATATTCTTTTAAATCTCTCCAGTCACTATAAAAGTCTTCTGCTTCCATATTATTCAATTTCCTTGTCATTTTGTCCATCTCTACTGCAAACAGCAGCTTCTTAATCCAATCTTCCATTCTTGGTACTTCTTCTTGTTTCCAATATTGAGCATATATCAGTCTAGCTGTTGTCACCATATACCACATCAAAGTTCTTTTATCTACGTTAACTTCTCGGGAACTCTCTAGTTTCAAAAACCTTTCAGAAACAAATGTATGGTATGACTTGCCAACCCTCGTGGAGAAATTTCCAGGCAAACAGCTCCCTTCCCTTTAGCTTGCGGGACATTTTGTGCAACCTCAAACTTGGTCTTCTGAAAGTCCATCGTGCATCATTCATCACCACCACCGCACCCCCTGAAGATATATGGAATGAGTTGGCTGTATGAGAAAAGAGCAAGGCCACCAGGAAGAGTCTGTGGCCAGACTGGTGTCAGACTCCTGGTCAAGAGACTCCCAACAACACTCTCTTTGGCAGTGATTTGTTTATTGAGATATCAGCATGATCCAGGCTGGAACAGTACCGTGTCAGAACTGAGGTTCAGCGGGGGCAACTATACAGACAGTTCAAACTAAGGCCCCTCTAACCCTAACCAATCACACGTCTCAGCTGTCCCACCTAGCTCTTGCGTTCACTACCCCCCCCCGGGGGGGAATATATGATCTTGTTATCTACAATAGCAAGCTGGCACAGCTTCGTTCTCAAGGACATTCCGTTCCTCTAGGAAGAAGGTATCTTAAGGAAGAGGTATGATGCCCAGGAAAGAGCGGTCCACACACACTCAGCCATTCACACACACACACACACCCGGAAGAATTTCCCTTCCCCCTGTAACTATGGCAAACTAAGTAGAGTTTGACAACTGGGCATCTTCCAAGCAACCTGTTGCATTGGGGCCAGTAGTAAACTTGATACAGGTCCCACCCCATCCAAGCACACACCCAAATCTCAAGTCAGTTCTATGTGTGTGTGTGTGTGTAAAATGCAGTCAAGTCACAGCCAGCTTCTGGTTAACCCTATGGGGTTTTCAAGGTAAGAGACTAACAGAGGTGGCTGGCCACGGCCTTCCTCTGCAGAGCCTTCCGTGGTTGTCTCCCATCCAAGTACCGACTCTGCTGAGCTTTTGAGATCTAATGAGATCAGGCTGTACTATACCAGGGCTGTGGTCAGTTGGGAGGTTAGAACTGGCTTCGTTCTGACTCGTTCTAACTTTTTTCTGATGCAGGTTCAGACAGCAACATCTGCCTCCTGTCCCCCATCTGTTCGGACCCCATACTCACCGGTTTTGGAGCTGGAGTATTTAGCCACCAAGGAAAGTCTGGTCTTAACAGACGTCAGTGTTGTCACCCCGTGCTTCCGGATGTCTGATTGTGCCATTGTGTGCACCAGTCGGTCGGGAAGTGAGGCTTCTGGTTTCTGACCACCATTTTTTCCTTCTATGAAGTGATGTGTGCTTAACCGCATATTCACCCCTGGTGATTGAATGGTTCTACGCATGCACAAGAAGACCTTTACAGATGACAAAGCTGCCAGACACCGTCTCTCCCCCCCAGAGAGCACACAGCTGATGTCTGATCAGTCGACCATGCAGTGAGTTCGGGATAAGGGTGGGGTGTCTATTGCATATTCTTTGGAACAAATAGTTTCTGAGAACTCAGCTGCGTGGCCAGACTGCGCCAAACCTGTAGTCTGTCCGCAGCCCAGTTCTGTAAGAGCTGTTTCTTTTGACCTTTGTACATATAGGAGGAGGAAGTGGTTAACAGCACCCTTCCTGCCTCCTGGCTCATGACCCCCCCCAACTCCATCAGCCACCCCCAATCTGGCTGCTGCTTTGAAGGCACCTTGGCTTAGCTGGCCTGCTGCCCCACCCGCTCCCACCTGCTGTGACTTGCTGAGGGCTCCGGGGCGGTTATCCCACACACCATCTCCACCTGAGGATCGCCTTGTCTTTCCAGAGCAGGCTTCTCGGGGCTCTTTGTCCCCCCCCCTTTTGTTCCCGCAGTGCCTTGGGACTTTCCTCATGCAGTTCCTTCACCAGCTTACCCCTGGCAGAGTCAGTTTCTCAAGAGGAGACTGTTGTGTAGTGAGTTAGCCGCATGGAAGAACTACCGAGGCCCGCATGATACATGGCACACTTTATTAGTACACAACACGCACACGCACCAACGGCCGACCGGCCGCTTATATACAGTCTGGAGAACCACTGTAGAATCCCATTGGCCCCTTCAAACCTCCCGCCAATGTCCCTTTGGTTCTCCTAGAGGCAGGGTGCAGGAGCCTAGTCCTCATTGTTCTTTGGATTCAAGCTCCGCTGTATCACAGGCGCCCAATGGCAGTCCGCGGACATAACAGAGACGGGATCCTCTCTTGGTTTCGGGCCTGTCATTGGAAATAGTCACCACCGTCGCTCTTCTCAGAACGTTTGTTGCCATCTGTTTTTCACCGCAATGACGCTTTGCTTCAAATGGCACATGGTGGCTGTACAACCACATCTCTGAACTCCAGTTGGCCCTAATAGAGTAAAGGCCTGACGATGTAGGTGTCTGACAATGAAGGAAAGGGGGTGCACCGCAGGAAGCTGCCTTCTACTGAATCAGTCCCTTGGTCCCTCATGGTCAGTACTGTCTACTCGGGCTGACAGCAGCTTTCCAGGGTCCCAGGCAGAGGTCTTTCACATCACCTACTCCCTGGTCCTTTCACGTCACCTACTCACTGCCTGGGATTCAATCTGGGTCCTTCTGAATGCCAAGCAGATGTTCCATCATTGAGCCACAGCCCCTTTCCAGAGGTTGTCCTGGTGAGGAGAGCCGAAACCTCCAGGTGCTTTTCTCTCAGCTGGACTCGCTTCCAGTACCGGAAAATGCTAAGGGAAAAGTGATTTCATGAGGAGACTGAATAGGACGGGTAGGGTGGGCTTTGGGGAGGGGAGGAGCCTCAGCACGGTATGATGCCACGGAGTCCACCTGTTAAGTCGCTCGCTTAACAAAGAAGTCGGAGAGTGATTCAGCAAGAACACAGCTTTATTCTTCAACTCGAACACAACTCCAACACAGTTCAACATCTGATAGCCAAACAGCCTTTACCTTGCAGCTGTCCTGCTTTTAAACTCTCCCGGCTAATGTAGCCACACCCACTGTACAAATACCAACCAATAAGGTTGTTCACATAAGGACCGATCACGGACGTTCCCGCTCAGGGAGCTTGCTAGAAGGGGATTGGTTAGGTGCTTCCTGGGCTAGTAACACGATTGGATGGATTTGGATCCTATCCCAGGACGAAGCTTAACATTACAAGTCAATGAGATGTTTCACAACATATCATGCATTCCATGGCAGCTTTGGAATACACTACACCACCCTTCAAAGCAGACATTTTCTCCGGGGGAGCGGATCTCTGTCAGCTGGAGATCACTTGTAAAAGCGGGAGCTCTCCAGGCCCCACTTGGAGGTACTTCTAGGAACTGGTTTGGGATTCCTAGAGCTACCCTACATTACTTCTGGGTTTTCACCAGAAGTGGTATAATGGTGCATGCAAGGCTGCCAGGTTTTATCGATTGTTCTCACACGGCCGGTTGGAGAGGGAGTCCGGGTATCCCCCACCCTGACTGGGGGACTGCAGGCCTACCTGGGGCCTACACAGGTTTGTTGTTTCCTGGATCCTTTGCAGGTCAGCTGGGGGCCAAACTAGATGGGACGGGCGTCCCTGCGTCTGCCCCGGGATGTGCTGCCATTTCAAAGAGTGAGTCCCCACTTTGAACTGTGTCACAGGGCCGGTTCTGGTTGGGACCAGGGCAGCATCGGGGGGGGGGAGGGTATCCTGGCTTCCCCCATGCCATTTTTCAGACCAGCATCTGGTCCCAACAATGCAGTTAAAAGGGTCTCCCTAGGATGGCTGACACACAGACCAGCCAGGTCTTTTTGTGCTCTGCCGTATGACCTCCCACCTTCAGGGACAAGAGCCAGAGTCCCAGAGCACCTTAAAGTAAAGGTAAAGGTTCCCTTGCTCGAAAGCCAGTCGAGTCTGACTCTAGGGTTGCGGTGCTCATCTCCGTTTCAAAGCCGACGAGCCAGCGCTGTCCGAATACGTTTCCGTGGTCATGTGGCCGGCATGACTAAACACCGAGGCGCACGGGGAATGTTGTTCCCTTCCCACCGAAGCGGTACCTATTTATCTACTTGCAGTTTCTTGCTTTCGAATGTCTAGGTTGGCAGGAGCTGGGACCAGAGACGGGAGCTCACTCCGTCATGCGGCACACTCGGGTCTCGAACTGCAGAACTACTGACCTTCCACAGCCTGCAGTTCAGCGTCTCAACCGCTTGAGCCACCGCAGCTCCAGAGCACCTTAAAGGCTAACAAAATTTGTGGCAGGGGAGGAGGGCTCATGAGCCACCGCTCACTTTGGACTCTTGCTCTTTTCGGCCGCTACAGACAGATTAACACAGCTCCCTATCTTGATCTCTCGTCAGAGACAAGGTGGGTGGCAGGTAACCCCAGCCAGGCTCTTTTCTGTATTGATTTGGGATTCCTTCCCCAGAGGTGTTCACCTGGCATCACCTGGCATCAAAACAGGTTAAAATGTAGCCGTTCCCTCAGGCACTCTTTTGAGGATTCCCCCCACCCCCGCTGTCCCCCTGTGTTTGATTACTGCTGTTTTTTTTTTTAAAATTGTTTGCTTGTGGTCTTCTTGTGACATTTTAGCACTTCATCTGTGCTTTTATGAGTTCAGGCCATAGGTCCGATCCTGCAGAGCCTCTTGAAGTTTGGGAAGGCTGATTTTTTTTTTTATTACCGCCTGCTGTTTTTAATATAGGCCTGCCAGTTTTGTGGTCGGGGTGGGGGATCCCCCAGCCTCAGGTCCTCTTGCCTGCCACAAGCGGCAGCAGGAGAAAAAGAACACAGAGCAGGATCATGTACACCCGTACCCCACATCCAGGGAAAACCTGGAAGCGACAGAGGGTAGCACTAGGAATTTCCAGAAACTCTATGGTAAACCCTTAGAGTTTCTGGTGATTCCTAGAGCTACCGTCTGCCACTTCCACGTTTTCTCTGGAAGTGACATCATGGTTCCTGTGACATCACAGCTCCCCAGTGTCCCTGCCCTCAGATCTTCCACCAGCTGCCAGACAGGACCATATTTTATAATTTCATATTAATATTTTAATATAAGGCAATATTTGGTGCCAGTTTGGTGTAGTGGTTAAGTGCGCGAACTCTAATCTGGGAGAACCGGGTTTGATTCCCCACTCCTCCACTTGCACCTGCTGATGTGACCTTGGGTCAGTCACAAGCTCTGGCACAGCTGTCCTTGAAAAAGAGCAGTTTCTGTCAAGAGCTCTCTCAGCCCCTTCTTCTTCTTCTTCTTCTTCTTCTTCTTCTTCTTCTTCTTCTTCGTTTCTTGCTTTTCCACTGTTTTTTCCCTTTGGCTGGTTTTTCTACTCGGTATTGATATGTGTTGTTTTATTTGAAGCCGATTTTCCACTTTCATATTTGTTTTGCAGGATTTTGTCGCGCGGTGCCTGAAACAGACATTTATTTATTTAGAACGTTGGTGCAGAACACCAATATTTTTCTTAAAGAATAAATGTCTCATTTCAGGCATTCCTTTCTGGTGGCCACTGGTGGAAATTCAGATAAATAAATAAATCCCGTCTGAACCTTAAAAGAACAAAACCCAGAGTCCGGGGGAGGGAGGGCAGAATAAACGTGAAGCTAATTGTTAAGGAATCCTTATAACACGGAGAGTTGACATTATGACCTGCTGGTGGGGGAGCTTTTTATAAACTCCCAGAGCCACGGAGCAAGGACAGACATAAGTCATCTTCCTGTGAGGAAACAAAGGCCTGGCTAGAAAGGTGCTTTGCAAAAAGGGCAGAGACAATGAGGCAGGAATGACCTCAAGACTGCAGAATGTGGCTTAATAGCTCACGCGGTGTTTCCATTGTCTAGCCGTTTGTATCGGCACCAGGTCCCAGTGTCTCTACCATGGCGTTCTCTGGAGGATTCTTTGCCGTGCAAAAAAAAATACAATAAGGTAATCATCTCATCATTGCTTATTCTTAGCATTAAAAGGCTAAGATTGTGAAGGACTCTGGTCTTCTAAGGAGTTTGCATAATGGAACTCCAACCATCTGTCAGCAATGAGAGTTTGTCCACCATCTGGCAGTGGTTGGTGGATCGTCAGACTGGTTGCAGTGGAGCAGGACACACAACTAGTAGTTCACATGACTCACCTTGACCCATGCCCTGTGGGGGTCACTGAAAGATTTTGTCCAACACTTCTCAACAGCTTTCTGGAAGCCTCTGATTTCCCTGTGGTTTGAAGTACTGACTTTATGCCATGCCAAAAATCCCAAATTCCCAAATTCCATCTGCTCCATTCCGGAAGTGAAGAAGAAGAAGAATTTGAATTTGAGTACCGTTCCTTACAGTAAAAAATATCTTTCTGCCACTTGAAGCCGAGAATACCTTCCGTCACTGTGACAATTAGGTGGTAAGAATGATAGCATCTTCTGCGTCAGTGACAACAGCATCTTTTGGTCCATCTCCCCCTCAAATGTCAGCAGATATGCAGTAGATTTGAGTCTGCTTCTGCATGGAGTCGTTGGAATGAGTTGATGTTGGTCAGCATGAAGGCGGGGGAGAAGGCCAGAAATGACTAGTACAGGTTGGGGACATGGTTGGGGGGCACAATCTTGGGTGGTGTAAAGTGACATCAAGTTACAGCCAGCTTACGGTGACCCCTTAGAGTTTACAAGGCAAGAGATGTTCAGAAGTGACCAAAATACGTGGCTAAAGTTCTCAATACTAGGAATACAAGGTTGTGCTTCAAAACAGATGTTGCTTTTTCTAAGGCAGAAGCTCCAGCCTTTGCTTTGGTGGTTGTTATTCAGCAGGTCTTTAGATCACCCCCATGCATGCCTACTGGAAACTGCTTACATGGGCCACCTTTATTGTTTGCAACATGGGGCGGGGGGAATTACATCGCTCGCATGAAAGAAGTATCTATATTAATGACGTTATTATGTCTGTCCTCTTTCGCTCAAGTTTATAGGCAAAGCAATCTTGACAAGGAGATGGGAACTTTAAAAAAAAAACAGAGGGAAAGCGAGAGAGCACTATGGTTTCCCACAGTTATTCAATTCCTCCTGGATGCCTCTATCACGATTTAATAAGTTTCTGGTCAAACTAGCAGAAATGAAGTTGTAACATCCGTTCTGTGTTCGATCTGGGGCGGAGTAGGAGGGAAATCATTTCTGTAACATCCGAGTTGTGCTTTGGTGGCCCTTCACGAGGGCAGAATGGTGGGATACAAATTCTGCAAAATACCCGTAGGTTTCCTGCCCTTCCTGTGTGAGAAGCGATGCGTGAGCCGGACCCCTGGGCTCAGGAGTGGCCGAAATGAGAGTTGTTTATACTTTCTGTTTGGATAATTGAAACTGGATGTTTTTAAAGTGGTGCTTTCATTGTATTTATTAACATGGCCACTTCCCCCTCAGCAGCTGAAGACTTTTAAAATTTCGCCTGGCATTCCTCCTTCCTACCCTGTTTATCATTGTTTGTGTGTAGGTGTATTGTTTGCATGGTATGTGTATTTGGTTTTAAGGGCTCTTCAGATGTGTTTTTAATCATGCATGGGTTTAATCTCTTAGCCACCAGGGTGGCCCGGAGGTGCGCAGAAGGCGGGGCATAAATTCCGCCAACAGATAATAGGCAGACAAACATTGTCAGCCGCTTTGGGTCCCTCCGGGGAGAAAAGCAGTGAGTGAATAAAGCAAATAAAGCTGTAGTCCAGTCAGTGGCACCTTTAAGCTCATACCGCGGATAAAACTTTGTTCGTCTTAAAGGTGCCACCGGACTCAAACTTTGTTCCACTGCTTCAGACCAACAGGACTGCCCACCTGGAACTAAGTAAAGGTATTTGGCCACCCAATGAGAAGGGAGCGCTCACTGGAGAAGAAGACCCTGATGCTGGGAAAGACTGAAGGTCAAAGAAGACGGGGACGGCAAAGGATGAGATGGTTAGACAGTGTCATCGATGCAACGAACATGAAATTGAGCCAACTTCAGAGGACGGCGGAAGACAGGAGGGCCTGGCGGGAGCTGGTCCATGGGGTCGCGAAGAGTCGGACTCGACTGTGTGACTCAACAACAACAAAGGTATTAGACTCTCTTTAAAAATCTAACACTTTAAACAGCCCTCCCCCACAAAGTATCATTGAGAGCAACCACAATTGTCGAGCGGAGGTGGTCACCTGGAGTGGTACCACAAACACGAAGAAGGAAATCCCACGGTGACAAGAACAACCATAACTCTGGCCGTTAAAGGCCAGTTAAAGTAACCAAAGCCGGCAAAGGACTGCACAGACGTCTCTATTTATGTCTCTCTTTTTTATGGCATAAGCATTTTCAGCATACCCCAGGGGTCCTCACCCTTTCTGATCCTGCGGGCGCCTTTGGGATTCTGACCCAGGGTGGTGGGCGCAATCACAAAATGGCTGCCTCGGGAGGTGGAGCCAGCCGCAAAATGTCTGCCCCGAGAGGCGGAGCCACGCTCACAGAGGAAGCTCAAATGTGGGGGAGACAAGGGGTACTTCAAAAAAACCCACTGGAGAACACTGCGTTCAGGGGCACAAAACAGGTTGGCCCTTCCAGGCCCCAAGGATGCCAGGCTGGCAACAACCAGGGCCAGGGCCTTCTCGGTGGTGGCTCCATCCTGGTGGACCGAGCTCCTGGAAGAGAACAGGGCCCTGTGGGACCTCTCACAGTTCCGCAGAGCCTGCGAGACGGAGCTCTTCCGCCAGGTGTTTGACTAAGGAGCCGCAGCATACACCGAGGGGTGTCCCTGTGCCCTGGCTTTACCACCTTCACCAGCCTGTGTCCTGGTCTTACCATCACTATCTCCAACCTGTACCCACTGCATAACAAGTGATCAAACTGAGCTGGTGTGAAATTATGGGAATTATATGGTCACCTAAGTCGTATTATTTGCTCCTGTTTATTTGATAACGTTCCAGCGTTTTACTTGTATTTTAAATGATTGGTATTTTATGTTTATGATTATATTTCATGAGATGTTTTAGTTGTTTTGTAGTCGGCAACAGAAAGGCAGTTCTTTCCTCATTGCGATCTGAAGGGAGCAGAAGACGGCGATGACCCTCAGGAACGTCCACTTCAGAATTTGTTTGGCGTTGCCAAGAATGTTGGTCCCCAAAGGCCAGATCTTGGGGGCATTCCCACCCATTTCTTCGGGGCCCTTTTAATGGACAGTGTGGCGTACGTACAGGGATGCCAGCCCCCAGGTGGGACCTGGGGACTCCTCAGAATTACAGCTCATCCACAGAGACCAGTTCCCCTGGAGAAAATGGGTGCTTTGGAGGGAGGACTCTATGGGATTCTGTCCCACTGAGGTCCCCCTGTCCTCCCCAGGCTCCATTCCCGAATCTCCAGCAGTTCCTCACCCTGGATCTGGCAACCCTACCCCCACCCCATTCCAGTTTGGTGTAGTGGTTAGGAGTGTGGACTCTAATCTGGGAGAACTGGGTTTGATTCCCCACTCCGCCACATGCAGCTGCTGGGGTGACCTTGGGTTAGCTACAAGTTCTCTCAGAGCTGTTCTCTCACCAGCAGTCCTCGAAAGAGCTCTCTCAGCCCCACCGACCTCACAGGGTATCTGTTGTGGGGAGGGGAAGGGGAAGGAAATTGTAAATCACTCTGAGACTCCTTCGGGTAGCGAAGGGTGGGGTACAAATCCAATCTCCTCCTCCTCCTCCTTCCCACATTTTATATTCACAACAATCCTGTGAAGTAAATTAGTCTGAGAGAGAGACACTAGCCCAAGGTTTCTTTCTGACATGAATTGGCTTTGAACCCAGCCGCTTGAGGTCCTAGTTTGACAACAGACCACTACAGTAGGGTCGAACATCAACAGAACTGGGGGAAGAACAGAACCCAGTTGAACCATGATTCTTCTCTTCTTTTTCCTCTTCTCTTCTTCTTCCTCTTCTCTTCTTTTTCTCTTCTTCTTCTTCCTCTTCTCCTCTTCTTCCCCTTCTTCTCTTCTTCTCATTCCGTGCTGTTGTTAAAGAAAGACATATGTGCGTTAGAAAGTCTCTTTTTCTTTTCAGCCCTTCCAACACTTCCCATTTTTGTACATTCAACGGAATGTCATGCAGGTTCACTTTGCTTCCCATTTCAGCTTGCAGAGAGGAGCCTAAAAGGTCCTGCAAGAACTCGGGTCGCATTCTTCTAGTGGGATCTGAGCCCCGGCATCGACCTCCCAGGCTGAAATGTAGCTCTGTTGATCCTGACGGGTCAGATTACGGAGGACTTTGTATAAAGCAGAGCTCAGGATAGACCTGGTAGGTATGCCATAAATGCTCAATTGCAACAAGACCTTTAGCAATTTATTTCTTAACCTCCCCTGAGAGCAGATAATGCCTTCAGTGGAAGATAAATAAATCGAGGAATTTCAAGACCAGGGGCTTTTACTTGGCAGATCTTGCCTTAAGAGAAAGGATTTAAAATGATCAAAAACACCAATAAAGCATTGGAAGCCCTTTTTTAGCTCAGGTGTCAGGTTGGTGGGACAACCTAATATTTTGTTTCGTGAGATTCAGTGGGGCAGCGGGAGAAAGAGAGGGCATACAGCTCTGCATCTCCTTTAGATGTAGCTTCACACTTAGGGGCAGCTAAATGTCACTTCTCACTTCCTTATCCAAAGTCAGTCTCCTCATCCTAAACTTTTGTGAGTCCAATCATATAGGGTTGCCAGCTTCCAGGTGGGACCTGGACAATGCTCCCTCTAAGCTATGGAGTCTTGTGAGCAGAAATTCTGCTTTGTAAGCTTTTTGTTGTTGTTCAGTCGCACAGTCAAGTCTGATTCTTCGCGGCCCCATGGGACCAGATCCCGCCAGGCCTTCCTGTCTTCCGCCGTCCTCTGAAGTTGGCTCAGTTTCATGTTCGTTGCATCTATGACACTGTCTGACCATCTCATCCTTTGCCGTCCCCGTCTTCTTTGACCTTCAATCTTTCCCAGCATCAGGGTCCTCTCCTCCAGTGAGTGCTCCCTTCTCATTGGGTGGCCAAAGTATTTGAGCTTCAGTTTCATTATCTGGCCTTCCAGGGAACAGTCAGGCTTGATTTCTTTTAGGATTGACTGATTTGATCTTCTTGTAGTCCAAGGGACTCTCAAGAGCCAAGACAAAAATGTGTGAGCCGGAGGCTAAAAAACTGTGAGCTAGCTCACAGTAACTCAGCTTAGAGGGAACACTGGGTCACCTGGAAATCTGGAATGACTACTGATCCCCAGACTATGGAGGCCGGTTCCCCTGAAGGAAACGGGAGCGTCAGAACAGGGTGGCCAGCCCATGGTTGCCAACTGGCAGGAGACTGCAGGGGGCAGAGACTTGCCTTTTCAGCATTGGACCAACATCATGATACAGGGATGCCAGCCTCCAGGTGGGACCTGGGGATCCCCCAGAATTACAGCTCATGCCCACACTGTAGAGATCACTTCCTCTGGAGAAAATGGATGCCTTGGAGGGTAGACTCTATGGCCTTGTGCCCCACTGGGGTCCCTGTCCTCCCCAGGCTCCACCCCCAAATCTCCAGGGATTTCTCAACCTGGATACGGCAATCTTACCTCCCCATCTCCCACCAGTGGCCAGGGGTGACCTGGTAGCCCTATATGATATCATGACGCTCTAGCATTCAACCCAAACTTTCTTATTTCCCTCCACCAGTGCTGAGTGGTGAGTGATGGTGGAACAAGTCAGGTTGCTGGTGGGACAACTAGGGGTGCCAACCCACAGGTGGGGCCTGGAGATCTCCTGGAATTTCAACTGATCTCAAGAGAGCAGAGATCAGTCCTCCTGGAGAGAACAGCTACTTTGGAGTGTGGACTCTATGGCCTTGTACCCCATTAAGATCCCTCCCCACCCCAAATCCCACCCTCCCCAGGCTCCATCCCCAAATCTCCAGAAATCTCCAAGCCCAGAGTTGGCACTCCTTTCTCTCACTGAAGCAGGAGACCCAGCAGCCCTGGCTCCAGAGGACAGACTGCGTCATACCGTCATGTCGAGGAGAAATTCACTGCCACAGGAAGTGGTGGCGGCTACAAGCATGGACGGCTTCAAGAGGGACTTGGATAAGCATATGGAGCAGAGGTCCATCAGTGGCTATGAGCCACAAGGTATAGATAGGGACTCTGGGGCAAGTGATGCTCTGTCTTCTCGGTACTTGGGAGGGCTTCTAGTGTCCCGGCCCCACTGCTGGACCTCCTGATGGCAACTGGTATTTTTGGCCACTTTGTGACACAGAGTGTTGGACTAGATGTGCCATTGGCCTGATCCAGCATTGGCGTCTCTTATGTTCTTATAAGAGGGGATTGGATAAACATCTGGAGCAGAGGTCCATCGGTGGCTATTAGCCAGAAGGTACAGATAGCAACTCTCGGTCTGGGGCAAGTGATGCTCTGTATTCTTGGTGCTTGGGGGGGGGGGCAACAGTGGGAGGGCTTCTAATGTCCTGGCCCCACTGGTGGACCTCCTGATGGCCCCTGGTATTTTTGGCCACTGTGTGACACAAGAGTGTTGGACTGGATGGGCCATTGGCCTGATCCAACATTAGCGTCTCTTAAAGATAAAGGTTCCCTTGCTCGAAAGCCAGTCGAATCCGACTCTAGGGTTGCGGTGCTCATCTCCATTTCAATGCCGAAGAGCCAGCGCTGTCCGAAGACGTTTCCGTTGTCATGTGGCCAGCATGACTAAACACCGAGGCGCACGGAACGCTGTTACCTTCCCACCGAAGTGGTACCTATCTATCTACTTGCAATTTCTTGCTTTCAAACTGCTAGGTATGCGTCTCTTATGTTCTTATAAATAAGCCCTAGAGTGACATCCTCGCTGAACACGCTCCCCTCCCCAAACTTGACACTCCTGCAAACGTCCAGGAATCCCCCAGACTGGAGGTGGCAACCCCAAGGTGCCTTTTCTAGGGCCTTTTTATCCTCCCCATCAGCCACTGCCATCAGTGTTGGAATTAGGGTCTCCAGCTTCCGGGGGGTGGCTGGAGCTCTCCAGGCATCGCAACTGATCTTCAGATCACAGACGTCTGTCCCCCTGGAGAAAATGGCCGTTTTGGAAGGTGACCTCTACGGCATTAGACCCCGCTGAGCTCCCGCCCGTCCCTAAACCCTCCCCCCCCAGAATCTCCAGGAATTTCTTGACCCAGAGTTGGCAACTGTATTGCGCGAAGGTTTACACTAGTGTAATGTATCCCCATGGTTATGCTATTGAATGTGCCTTGCACGGACCTTGAGGAATATACCAGTCAAGTGGTCTTGGCTGAAATCCTCTAAATTCCATCCGGTATCACTGAAGGGTGTGGGAAAGCCAGCCTTCTATAGCAACATATTTGAAGATATAAATAATTGCCAGTTTTGGTTATGCATTAAGGTATTGTCTCATTAGTCC
>NW_015162617.1:0-3549 GCF_001447785.1 Gekko japonicus
GCCTTAGGGGAGGAGCGGAGGGCAGAAAACGACATCTGAAGTGGGAAAGAAACAGCTGTGGGTTGTTGGATGAAACAAGAGTCCGGGTGTGTTGCATTTATTGTTGCATTTATTGATGTCTCGCCTTTCCCCCTACAGACAGGACTCAAAGTGGCTTGGGACATTGCTCTCCCCTTCTCCATTTTCTCACAACAACCCTGGGAGGTAGGCCAGGCTGAGTGTTTGTGATTGGACGAAGGTCACCCAGCGAGCTTCTGTGGTAGAAGTCAGGATTTGAACCCAGGCTGCCGAGGGTCCTAGTCTGCAATTGGGACTCAAAGTGGCTTAGAACATCGCTGTCTTCTCTGGGTTCTCACAACAACCCTGTGAGGTAGGTCAGGCAGAGATCTTGTGACAGGCCCAAGGTCACCCAGCAGACTTCCATCGAAGAAGCGGGAATTCGAACCCTGGACGCCCAGGGACGTAGTCCACAGTTGGGACTCAAAGTGGCTTAAAACATCACTCTCCTCTGCACCATTATTTCACAGGAACAACTCTGTGAGGTAGTCTCGGCTGAGAGTTTGTAAGAAGTGGGAATTCACACCTGGGTTTCCCCAGAGTCTGAGTCCACAACTGGGTCTCAGAGTGGCTTAGAACGCTCCTTATCCCTCCTCCTGTTTCTCCCCACTGCTGGACCTCCTGACAGCACCTGGTATTTTTGGCCACTGTATGACAAAGTATTGGACTGGATGAGGCACTGGCCCGATCCAACATTGGCTTCTCTTATGTTCTTATGTAGCCCAGGCTGAGTTTGTGATGAACCCAAGGTCACCCAGCAAGATTCTGTTGGCATGAGTGGGAATTCGAACCTGGGTCATGCAGGGTCCTCGTCCACCGCTCTATCCAGTACACCACCCTGTCACCTTAAAGACTAAGAGTGTCTATTTCAGCTGAAGCTTTTGGTGAGTTACAGCTCACTTCATCAGATGCATTGGAGTGTGTACCATTCGGCTGATGCCTTTCTACTTGGAACAGAAAGACGGGAGAAGGAAAGCACTTTCAAGGCATATTCAACTTAAGGCAACCCCATGGGGCTTCCAAGGCAAGAGACAAATGGAGGTGACTGCGCAAAGCAACCCTTGTCTTCCTGGTGGTCTTCCATCCAAATACACACCAGGGTCAGCCCTGTTTGGCTTCCGTGATCTGGCAAAATCGGGCTAGCCTGGGCCATCCAGGCCAGGGGAAGAGATGGAAGTTACAAAAAAAAAAGGTCGATTTGGACACATGGAGCTTCCTTCTACTGAATCAGACCTTTGGCCCATCAAGGTGTTGCCTACTCAGACTGGCAGCAGCGCTTCCATGGTTTAAGGCAGGGGTCTTTCACAATTCAGGAGCTGCGGTGGCTCAAGTGGTTAAGACGCTGAACTTCAGGCTGTGGAAGGTCAGTAGTTCAGCAGTTCGAGACCCGGGTGCCGCATGACGGAGTGAGCTCCCGTCTCTAGTTCCAGCGCCTGCCAGCCTAGCAGTTCGAAAGCAAGAAATCGCAAGTAGATAAATAGGTACCACTTCGGTGGGAAGGTAACAGCATTCCGTGCGCCTTGGTGTTTAGTCATGCCGGCCACATGACCACGGAAACGTCTTCGGACAGTGCTGGCTCTTCGGCTTTGAAACGGAGATGAGCACCGTAACCCACGAGTCGGATTTGACTGGCTTTCGAGCAAGGGAACCTTTACCTTACACATTACCTGCTATCTGATCCATTTAGCTGGAGAGGCCAGGGATTGAACCGGAGATGCATTCATGCCAAGCGGAGGCTCTGCCACTGAGCCACGGCCCCTCCTGAAGAAATGAGATCCAATGAAAAGAGGGCACAGTTCTCCCCGAAGTGGATGTGGACCATAATTCCAACTGTCAAAAACAAGAGTTGCCACTTTTGGTCAGGGTTGCTTTTCCTGCACCTTCAACTGCCGCCTGGCAGGCAAATGAATTTGACAGAGGAAATACATGCGGGGGGGGGGGGGGGGGAGAGAAAGACTGTGCTGGAAGAACCGTGCCCATCTGCTATATTTCTGCTCATTGTGTGGTAAAACCCCAGAAGCAAAGCCAGGGAAAAAGTGGAACCAACTCTAGCTTCTTGTAAGTGCAGAATTTAGCCGTATGGTTGAGGGGAAACGAACCAATGAAATGCCACAAGGGGATTTCGACTCTAGAAAACCCCCCATGGTAGAAAGCCATTGTGGTCAAGGTCTCATTGTTACAGAAGAAGAAGCAGAGGAGGAGGATATTGGATTTATACCCCACCCTTCGCGACCCAAAAAAGTCTCAAAGCAGTTTACAATCCCTTCCCCTCCCCACAACAGACACCAATGCTCCCGCTAAGCTGTGGAGTCTTGTAAGCAAAAATTCTACTATGTGAGCTACTGTGAGCTACTGGCATTAAAGTTACGAGTGAGCAATTTGGCTACTGCATACATTTGTTTGCTCTGGAGCTGTCCTTCCTGAACTGAGACAAAAATGTTTGAGCTGGAGGCTTAGAGGGAACTCTGACACCCTGTGAGGTAGGTGGGGCTGAAAGAGCTCTTTTCAAGGACTGCCCCCGCCCCGAGATCTGGAGCGCGGCCGGAAGGGGGCCGCCTCTCGCCCAGAGCGCACCGCACATTCGTGGGGAACCCGGTGCTAAATCATTCGTAGACGACCTGATTCTGGGTCGGGGTTTCGTGCGTAGCAGAGCAGCTCCCTCGCTGCGATCTATTGAAAGTCAGCCCTCGACACAAGCTTTTGGGGAAAAAAAAAAGGACTGCCCTTGAGAGAACAGCTCTGAGAGAACTTGTGACTGACCCAAGGTCACACCAGCAGCTGCATGTGGAGGAGTGGGGAATCAAACCCGGTTCTCCCAGATTAGAGTCTGTGCTCTTAAACACTACACCAAACTGGCTCCAAAAGGTTCATTGGGATGAAGGAATGCATTCATGAGCACCGTGTCATCTCATGTGATGGCATTTCCCCCCAGCCCAATGCTGCTGGTTTAATTCTTAAGCAAGCAAATCCCTGTTTGATCTTTGAACAGACGGTCCGTTGCCATCTTCCTGGACAAGAAGAGGGGAGCTGCTGCTATCCAAAACATGACTTTGGGCAAGAAACGAGTGCAGTCCTGCTGGGATTTGGGGCCCTCCTGTTATATTGGGCGTGAAAGTTGGACAATGAAGAAAACTGACAGGAATAAAGCTGGTTCTTTTGAAATGTGGGGTTGGGGGAGAGTTTTTAAGGATCCCGCGCACCACCCAATAGACAAATCGGTGGGTTCTAGACCCAATCAAGCCCAAGCTCTCCCTAGAAGCTAGAATGACTTAAATTGAGGTCTCGTACTGTTCTAGACCAGGGGTGGCCAAACTGCGGCTGGGGAGCCACACGTAGAAGAAGAAGAGATTGGATTTATACCCCGCCCTTCACTACCCAAAGGCGTCTCAGAGCGGCTTACAAACTCCTTTCCCTTCCCCTCCCCACAACAGACACCCTGTGAGGTAAAAGAAGAAGAAGAGATTGGATCTATACCCCGCCCTTCACTACCCA
>NW_015162617.1:4449-27935 GCF_001447785.1 Gekko japonicus
AAGGAGTCTTGGAGTGGCTTACAATCTCCTTCCCCTGCCCACAACAGACACCCTGTGAGGTAGGTGGGGCTGAGAGAGCTCTTCAAGAATTGCTCCTGAGAGAACTTGTGACTGACCCAAGATCACACCAGCCACTGCATGTGGAGGAGTGGGGAATCAAACCCATTTCTCCCAGATTAGAGTCCGTGTTCCTAACCTCTACACCAAACTGGTAGTTTGGGCTACCCAGGTGAAGGCCAATTATTGCCTAGTTGTTATTAAAGTGCTGGTTGCTTGAAAAGGCCTTAAGACGTCTAAGAACTCAGACCAGCAATATCTGAACCAGGTCTGTGTGCTCCATGGTAAGTTGCTTCCCATTTTTTCTGGTTTGAGGAAAGCCTGGGGAGGGCAGAGTTCTACACCAAACTGGTAGTTTGGGCTACCCAGGTGAAGGCCAATTATTGCCTAGTTGTTATTAAAGTGCTGGTTGCTTGAAAAGGCCTTAAGACGTCTAAGAACTCAGACCAGCAATATCTGAACCAGGTCTGTGTGCTCCATGGTAAGTTGCTTCCCATTTTTTCTGGTTTGAGGAAAGCCTGGGGAGGGCAGAGTTTGGGCAAGAGATGGAGCTCAGCGGGGATGTGATACTATAGAGCCCCCTCTCCAAAGATGCTCTTTCCTTCAGAGGAATTGATCTCTGTAGTTGGGACATCAACTTAAATGGCAGATGTACTGACCAGCAGGCTCAGAGTATCAGGTATCAGAAGTCAGGCAAGGCAGAGTCAGTGGCTGAGTGTCTATCATACTTGTTGCGTCCACACCTAACAGCCTCCCTTGGCTGATTTTTATAGCTCAGGGATCATGCTTGCAGCCAGCTTCTCGGGACTAATCCTACAACTACTCATCTTCATTATCAGCAAGCAGCTGGTGCTGGGCCAGGAGGTCTGCACTTTGCCGTCTCTACTGTAGCTCTGTTCTTAGCCTCCGTCTGCGGCGCTCTAAGGGTGTGGGTGATACTGGAGGGCTGGCAACAACCAACTGAGTTTCACCTGTTGAATCAGGGCTGGCGGATGTCAGTGGCTTCGCGCCAGCTGTTGGCTGTGAATCCTGACAAACCTGCAGTTCATCTTCCTGCTTGCCAGCTTCTGCTGACTCAGAGCTGGCTACATGGGGCTCTTCTTCAGAGGAGTCCTCGCTATTGCTGAGCCCTGGCTGACTCATGACAGCAGGCATCTTTTAAGGGGGAGGGAGCGAGACAAGTTGGGGCTTTTCTGTTTGCCCTGAGCTCAGTAGCTCGATCTCATCAGATCTCAGAAGTTAAGCAGAGTTGTCCCTGGTTAGTATTTGGATGGGAGACCTCCAAGGAATACCAGAGTTGCTACGCAGAGGCAGGCAACGGCAAACCCATCTCTGAACAACTCTTGCCTCGGGGACCCCATGGGTTTGCTGTAAGTTGATTGTGACTTTATATATCTATATATGGTTTAGCTCGATCTCATCAGATCTCAGAAGTTAAGCAGGGTTGTCCCTGGTTAGTATTTGGATGGGAGACCTCCAAGGAATACCAGACTTGCTACGCAGAAGCAGGCAACGGCAAACCCATCTCTGAATTCTCTTGCCTTGGGGACCCCATGGGGTTGCTGTAAGTTGATTGTGACTTTATATCTATATGTGGTTTTACCTGATAATGCTTTAACTATTACCGTAAGCTGGCTCAAACCACGAGGAAAGGTGGGTTATCAATGTTTTAGTAAATTGAGAAAATACGGAAATTGCAGAAGAACAATCGGCCCCACCTGGAGGTTGGTAATCCTGTGTTCTTTCTGGCCCCGCTCCTGCGGGCATCTTTAAAGACCATCTGCCAAGCTGCACGTGCCCACGAGGGCTTCCTGAACTCTCATGGTACCGTGAGAATCTGGGATCTTCTGAGAATTTGGGAAGGGCTTCCTACATTATTGTTTAAATATGTCTGGGGGGGCAAGGAGAAGGAAGATTAGTTTCTTTGAGGCCCTGACCTGAACGGCCCAGGCTAGCCCAATCTCGCCAGATTTCAGAAGCTAAGCAGGGTCAACCCTGGTTAGTATTTGGATGGGAGACGACCGAGGAAGTCCCTGGTTGCCACGCAGATGCAGGCCATGGCTAAACCCACCTCTCCTGTCTCTTGCCTTGAAAACCCCAGCAGTGACTTGAAGGCACTTAGTCCCCACCACCATGCGTGCAATGAATACGGTCTGCTTTGAGAGCCAGTTTAGTGTAAGTGGTTAGGACTCTAATCTGAGAGAACCGGGTTTGATTCCCCACTCCTCCACATGCAGCTGCTGGGTGACCTTGGGCATGCCACAGTTCTCAGAGCTGTTCTCTCAAGGGTAGTCCTCAAGGAGACTCATCTTAGAGGGAACACTGCTTCCCACCACCATGCATGCAATGAATACGGTCTGCTTTGAGAGCCAGTTTTGTGTAAGTGGTTAAGTGAACAGCAGGGTATAAATCCAGTCGCCTCCTCCTCATCATCTTCTTCGACACTTAGCGTCTCAGGCGGTGGGGTGGAACCAGCAACCTTTTGGTTCAGAGGTACGTGCCTGACCACTCAGCTGTTAAGAACATAAGAGACGCCAATGTTGGATCAGGCCAAAGGCCCATCCAGTCCAACACACTGTCACACAGTGGCCAAAAATACCAGGTGCCATCAGGAGGTCCACCAGTGGGGCCAGGACATTAGAAGCCCCCCCACTGTTGACCCCCCCCAAGCACCAAGAAGACAGAGCATCACTTGCCCCAGAGCTCCTATCTATACCTTGTGGCTAATAGCCACTGATGGACCTCTGCTCCATATGCTTATCTAATTCCCTTTTGAAGCCGTCCATGCTTGTAGCCGCCACCACTTCCTGTGGCAGTGAATTCCATGTGTTAATCACTCTGGGTGAAGAAGTACTTCCTTTTATCCGTTCTAACCCGACCGCTCAGCAATTTCATGGAGTGCCCACGAGTTCTTGTATTGTGAGAAAGGGAGAAAAGTCGCCTGACTGTTGTCGCCTGACTGCGAATTACATGCTGGAACCTCTGAGCATCTAAGAGCAGGCTGCAAGATGGAAAGCAGCAGGGACATGTTTTCGCCTATGGGCTGCACTGGTGTTCAGCCATGTGTTGTGCTGAAATGTCCTTGACAAGGACAATCGGGCCCCGGGGAGCTTCTGTGAGAGGCGGGAGCGCCGAAGAGCTGTTAGCCCAAAGGTGGTTTTCCACGCGTCAACTTAAAAATAATTGGCGAAGGCTTAAATGTCTCAATCGGCTCCCGATAAATTCCATTAGAGTTGCATCTCGTAATTGCACTCGCTAAAAGGTCTGTGGGTGGGGATTCTCTCTGCGGAAGCAGGTGGGCCGGGGGAATCGGGGAAGAGGAGAAGAGGAAAGGGAGAAGACAAAGGAATTAATTTGCCTGCCCCCGTCCCCCTACTTGCCACTGGCTCAAATTGGCATTCTGCAGGCCACGGTGGGCAGGAGAGGAAGTGGGTGGGCATGTGGGCCAGGGAAGGAATGAGTCAGAAAGGGCAGGGTCCCGTGGGTACCATGGTGCCTGCTGCCAACAGTTCGGTGTAGTGGTTAAGTGCGCGGACTCTAATCTGGGAGAACCAGGTTTGATTCCCCACTCCTGCACATGCAGCTGCTGGCGTGACCTTGGGTCAGTTACAAGTTCATTCAGAGCTGTTCTCTCAAAGCCAGTCCTCGAAAGAGCTCTCTCGTCCCCACCTGCCTCGTAGGCTGTCTGTTGTGGGGAAGAGAAGGAGTTTGTAAGTCGCTCTGAGACTCTGAGTGTAGGGTGGGGTATAAATCCTACCACCACTACCTTTCCTGGTGCCCACCAAGTGCTTTTAGAATGTGGGTGGGGCCAGATGGGGCTTTTGCCCACCGAGACTTCTGATTGGCCACTGGTAGGGTTGCCAAGTGGACTTACCTATATAAAGAAAGTCCCACAGGTAATCGGAAAGAGAATAAAGAAAAAGGGGGGGAAACGTCTGTGGAACAACCCAATTATGTATGAGAGCAAAGCTCTTCAATCTAAAATACATTAAACAGTAAACGGCAAAGAGGTCGAACAATATAGAGTCCACCATATATATAAGTCCATGCAAAATGTCCAAAAGGATCCTGGCCCCACTGGTGGACCTCCTGAGGGCACCTGGTATTTCTTGCCACTGTGTGACACAGAGTGTTGGACTGGATGGGCCTTTGGCCTGATCCAACATTGGTGTCTCTTATGTTCTTATGTCTGTTAAGACCGGACTCAAGGGAGACAATTATTCAAATAAAGCCACGTTGATAAAGAGGTTTCCGGATTTCTTATTCTCCTCTTTTCGAAACATTCTTCATCGGAACAAAGCATTCATTTATAACCGAAGTAAAATGCCTAACCCCCCCATTACAAGACAACCTCTAATACAGCGTCGGTTACACTTGCTACTCATAGGCACTGCATGTCCGTCTCCCATCGGGAGACAGCCTTAAGGACATTCTAATGGCACAAAATATTTCACTGATTACACTAATTACTGCATTTTAGCAGCATAACACAAGAACATAACATAAGAGAAGCCAGTGTTGGATCAGGCCAGCGGCCCATCTAGTCCAACACTCTGTCACACAGTGGCCAGAAATACAAGGTGCCATCAGGAGGTCCACCAGTGGGGCTAGGACACGAGAAGCCCTCCCACTGTTGCCCCCCCCCCCAGGCATCAAGAAGACAGAGCATCCTTTGCCCCAGACTGAGAGTTCCAGTCTATACCTTGTGGCTAACAGCCACTGATGGACCTCTGCTCCATATAAGAACATCTGAGAAGCCAAGGTTGGATCAGGCCAATGGCCCATCCAGTCCAACACTCTCTTACACACAGTGGCCAGAAATACCAGGTGCCATCAGGAGGTCCAGCAGTGGGGCCAGGACAGCAGAAGCCCTCCCACTGTTGCCCCCCCCCAAGCACCAAGAATACAGAGCATCCCTTGCCCCAGACTGAGAGTTCCTATGTATACCTTGTGGCCAATAGCCACTGATGGACCACTGCTCCATATGGAGTTCCTTACAATAAAGGACTTGCAATAGCTTTTTGCAAAGATAAAGGGGCTCCGTGTGCAACTTTGTTTCTTGTCAGCTCACACAAACCAGATAGGCTCTGCTGCGTTATGTGCCTTGAGCACTCTGCTAACGACATGATTCCTTCGCAGGCCCCACCTGGAGGTTGGCAAGCCTAGCTGGAGGGTTTCTGGTCTCTGTTTTGGATTAGCTGTGAAGGCCTCGGGATGCCTCTCAGGGTGACCAGGCCTCAGGCTGAAAATAACGCGAATGAGGTCGCTGTAGGATTTTAAATCGAGCCTTCTTTGTGTCAGCTATTAATACGATGGGGTGCTCCCAGTGGCTTTTCTTTTAATTAATGTCGTTAGGGTCACCTTGACAGATCCTATACATTTAATAGTCTGAGCACCTGGCAGGTATTTGAAGGTTGTAGCAAGAGGTTAGCAGTATGTGAAGCACTCCCTAATTACCTAGCATGGAGCCAAGGACAGAATAATCAGTTTAATAACTCCCTCTCTTCTGGTTTCCTCAATAATAATAAGGGGAAGAAGAAAAAGAAGATTTTTACGCCCCACTTTTCTCTACCCAGGGAGCTGTGGTGGCTCAAGTGGTTAAGACGCTGAACTGCAGGCTGTGGAAGGTCATGATTCCTTCGCAGGCCCCACCTGGAGGTTGGCAAGCCTAGCTGGAGGGTTTCTGGTCTCTGTTTTGGGATCAAAGGATGGGCTGCGAAGGCCTCTGGTTGCCTCCCAGGGTGACCAGGCCTCAGGCTGAAGATAACGCGAATGAGGTCGGAGTGCTGTAGGATTTTAAATCGAGCCTTCTTTGTGTCAGCTATTAATACGATGGGGTGCTCCCAGTGGCTTTTCTTTTAATTAATGTCGTTAGGGTCACCTTGACAGATCCTATACATTTAATAGTCTGAGCACCTGGCAGGTATTTGAAGGTTGTAGCAAGAGGTTAGCAGTATGTGAAGCACTCCCTAATTACCTAGCATGGAGCCAAGGACAGAATAATCAGTTTAATAACTCCCTCTCTTCTGGTTTCCTCAATAATAATAAGGGGAAGAAGAAAAAGAAGATTTTTACGCCCCACTTTTCTCTACCCAGGGAGCTGTGGTGGCTCAAGTGGTTAAGACGCTGAACTGCAGGCTGTGGAAGGTCGGTAGTTCAGCAGTTGGAGACCCGGGTGCCGCATGACGGAGTGAGCTCCCGTCTCTAGTTCCAGCTCCTGCCAACCTAGCAGTTCGAAAGCAAGAAATTGCAAGTAGATAAATAAGTACCACTTCGGTGGGAAGGTCACAGCGTTCCATGCGCCTTGGCATTTAGTCATGCCGGCCACATGACCACGGAAACGTCTTCGGACAGCGCTGGCTCTTCGGCTTGGAAACGGAGATGAGCACCGCAACACTAGAGTCGGACTCGACTGGCTTTCGAGCAAGGGAACCTTTACCTTTACCTTTCTCTACCCAAAGGAGTCTCAAAGTGGCTGACAATCGCCTTCCCTTCCTCTTCCCAAAACAGCCACCTTGTGAGGTTGGGTGGGGTTGAGAGAGTCCTGAGAATTATACCCTCAATAGTTCTACAGGGGAGATTTTTGAATAGGTCTTGTTCCAAAAGAGTTTGCCCTTGTGGCCTCAATAGGATTGACACATCTTTTCATGTTTTGCTTGAATGTAGGGTGTTTTTTTTTTAAAGAATATAAGGGATCAGTATATTAAGCCTCTAATTGATCAATCATCCCCTTACACCCTGGAAACTCTGTCTCCTTTGCTTAGTGTTAAGGATCCGAACACTACTCTGGCATTCAGTCCTTTTAGTTCTTGTGTCCAAAAAAATTAGGAACGAGGCAATTCTGCTGCTCTAGATTTGTTAATCAATGAGCTTCTAACGGAATAGCAGGTAAAGGTAGAGTCCTGAGAGGACTGGGACTGGCCCAAGGTCACCCAGCAGGCCTCAAGTGTCTCAAAGCGGCTGACAACCGCCTTCGTTTCCTCTCCCCACAACAGACACCTTGTGAGGCAGGTGGGGCTGAGAGAGCTCTGAGAGGACTGGGACTGGCCCAAGGTCACCCAACAGGCCTCATGTGTCTCAAAGGGTCTTCCAATCGCCTTCCCTTCCCCTCCGCACAACAGGCACCGTGTGAGGCAGGTGGGGTTGAGAGAGGACTGGGACTGGCCCGAGGTCCACCATCACCTTCCCTTCCTCTCCCCACAACAGGCACCTTGTGAGGCAGGTGGGGCTGAGAGAGTCCTGAGAGGACTGGGACTGGCCCAAGGTCACCCAGCAGGCCTCAGGTGTCTCAAGGCAGCTGACCATCGCCTTCCCCTTCCCCTCCCCCCAACTGGCACCTTGTGAGGCAGGTGGGGCTGAGAGAGCTCTGAGAAGACTGGGAGTGGCCCAAGGTCACCCAGCAGGCATATTGGGGAGGAGTGGGGAATCAAACCTGGTTCTCCAGATCAGAGCCTGCCATTCTTAACCAGAGCAGCATGCTGACTTAGCATTCATCTAATTTACTTCAATGCTTGAAGCCCTTCATATACATTATCTCAATAATCCTTAAAACACCGCTGTAACATGGGCCAGTTTTATCTCTGTAATGTAAACAGGGAGAGTGCAGAAGGCTGTGAGTGTTTCTGCATTACTTTCTCACCTCTCTGAGGCTCCACGGGGAAGTGCTGCGCGTCTGCGTCAGCACGTCTACAGTAGGCTGTTTCCCGCAGAATTTCCATTGGTCCTCTTTATTTATTTATTTATGTATTTAACTTTCGATTTCTAGACCGCTCACCCCCGAAGGGCTCTGAGCGGTTTACATAGTACAATTTTATACTTCTAACTAGGGCCACACACAGTATTGGGAAGGGGAATGCCTACCAGGCACTCTTGCCTAAGCGTCCTCTGTGATTTCATGACCGAGGCAAGATTTGAACCAGGGACATTCCACCTCTCAGGTTCAGTAGGGGTCAGAGTGTCAGGCTAGAATCAGGGAGACACAGGTTCAGATTTCTGCTCTCTGTCAATGGAAGCTCGCTGGGTGGCCTTGGGGATAGTCACTTGTCCTTGAGGCTCACACCTCACAGGGTTATTGTGAGGATAAACCAGTTTTGTAAAAGCTGAATTATCCATTTCTCTGTCTCTCAGGTTCAGCACACACGTGTATAAGAATGGACTTCCGGTGCCCAGCACTGACGAATGCCATTGTGTTTTGTGCCAAGGCTAACTGGGTAGAAGGCAGCTTCATGTGTGATGTGAGCCACTCTGGGTCCCCATTAGAGATAAGAGTGGGGTATAAGTGAAGTAAATAAATGGATAAAATAAAAGTATAGGTCTTTGTGGCCAGGCTGAGGGTTCATGGCTGTGATAAGAACATACATAAGAAGAGCCCTGCTGGATCAGACCAGTGGTCCATCTGGTCCAGCATCCTGTCTCACACTGTAGCCAACCAGTTCCTCTGGAGGGCCAACAACAACAGGGCATGGAGACTGAGGCCTTCATAAGAACATAAGAAGAGCCGTGCGGGATCAGACCAGGGGTCCATCCAGTACAGCATCCTGTCCTGTTTCCCGCAGAATTTCCATTGGTCCTCTTTATTTATTTATTTATGTATTTAACTTTCGATTTCTAGACCGCTCACCCCCGAAGGGCTCTGAGCGGTTTACATAGTACAATTTTATACTTCTAACTAGGGCCACACACAGTATTGGGAAGGGGAATGCCTACCAGGCACTCTTGCCTAAGCGTCCTCTGTGATTTCATGACCGAGGCAAGATTTGAACCAGGGACATTCCACCTCTCAGGTTCAGTAGGGGTCAGAGTGTCAGGCTAGAATCAGGGAGACACAGGTTCAGATTTCTGCTCTCTGTCAATGGAAGCTCGCTGGGTGGCCTTGGGGATAGTCACTTGTCCTTGAGGCTCACACCTCACAGGGTTATTGTGAGGATAAACCAGTTTTGTAAAAGCTGAATTATCCATTTCTCTGTCTCTCAGGTTCAGCCCACGCGTGTATAAGAATGGACTTCCGGTGCCCAGCACTGACGAATGCCATTGTGTTTTGTGCCAAGGCTAACTGGGTAGAAGGCAGCTTCATGTGTGATGTGAGCCACTCTGGGTCCCCATTAGAGATAAGAGTGGGGTATAAGTGAAGTAAATAAATGGATAAAATAAAAGTATAGGTCTTTGTGGCCAGGCTGAGGGTTCATGGCTGTGATAAGAACATACATAAGAAGAGCCCTGCTGGATCAGACCAGTGGTCCATCTAGCTCAGCATCCTGTCTCACACAGTGGCCAAACAGTTCCTGGGTGGATAGAGGTTGGTAAATACCTGAGGATTTTGGGGGGTGAACATAAGAGAAGCCATGTTGGATCAGGCCAAAGGTCCATCTAGTCCAACGCCTTGTGGCCAAAACCCAGGTACCTAGTGGCTAATACCCACTGATGGACCTCTGCTCTTAAGAACATAAGAGAAGCCATGCTGGATCAGGCCAATGGCCCGTCCAGTCCAACACTCTGTGTCGCACAGTGGCCAAAACCCAGGTGCCATCAGGAGGTCCGCCAGTGGGGCCAGGACTCCAGAAGCCCTCCCACTCTTGCCCCCTCCAGCACCAAGAATAGAAGAACATCACTTGCCCCGGACAGAGCGTTCCATCTGTACCTTGTTCCATTTATACCACTGATCAGGGGTGATTTCGTAGACAAAGAGGTGCAGGAGCTCAGTAGCATAACTCATTAGCATAACTTATTTGCATATGCCACACACCCCTGACATCACCGGAAGTGTGTCAGAAGGCAACACCCACCGCTCAGGCTCCACTGGACTGTATTGGATTGCTAGCTATTGTTGGGGGGGGGGGATGTGCAGATCTGTCCTTGCAGAGGAGGGAGAGCTTGTACCTGAATAAAACTTGGTCTTAAAGATGCCACTGGACTGTTTGGGGCCGGGGGGAGCTCTGCAACTTCCCTGGCTGCTTCTTGCTCTGACTGAGGGCTGCTGGGAGCAGGGGGTGGGGCTTGTTGCATGTGCCGCCCCCTGGGCTCTTTACTGCCGGAGCTCTGCTCCTGTGCACTCCTGCAGGAAATGACCCCTGCCACTGATAGAACTCTGCTATCCAATCCCTCTTGAAGCTGTCTGTGCTTGTAGCCACTGTTGCTTCCTGGAGCAGGGTTTGGGGAGGGGGGGACCTCAGTGGGGTGCAAAGCCAAAGAGTCCACCCTCCAAAGCAGACACTTTCTCACTTTATGATCCCTGTCATAATTCCAGGAGATCTCCAGGCCCCACCTGGAGGTGGCAACCACATTAAAGGTGGAGCAATAAGTAATAGTAGATAAGAAATCAAAGAGGTAGTCGGTAATTACTGAAAAATAAGAAATAAAAAGGGTACATCTTTAGCCGCTGTTGATGTTCAAAGAAAATTCTCTGTGCATTCGAATGAAATAGCATACCTGGCATTCACTTCACTGTAAATAAATCCATGTCTTGCTTACGGGTTGCCGTCACTCCCTCAAAATACTTATTTTTTTTTTAAAAAAAGAAGAAAACATTGAAAATGCAAAAGTTATAGAGTTTTGCCAAGCCAAATCTATGATTTTGGAGTGACGTTCCTCCTACTCTTTCTTGAAAAGATTGCTGTTAAGTAGAACCGGGCTTGCTTCCATCGAAGGCACAGAAAATGGAAACGAAAGCTCTTAGGTGTCATATTTTAAAGCCTATTAAAAGTTTCACATACAAAAGAAACCAATTAAAGCCCCATTTTTCCCCCAGCGCTAATTGCACCTGCCTCATTAAGGAAACCTTATTGTGCTGTCGGTGTTTCAAATTAACAAGACGCTCCGGAACTCCCGGAGCAAAATCGACCTGAGTCCTACAGACACGGGTGTGTCTATAATTCTACAAAATGTTTTAACTCCTGGGGAAAGTCCTACAGATTGCAGGCTGGAGGAAACAGCAGTTTTGGTATTGGTGGGTAGGTGATGGGGTGGCTCAGAGCTGCAGAGCTCTAGTGACTAATTTACTTTACTTATTTATTTGATTTACTAAAGGCTCCTGCGTAGATTAGGAAGCACGGAAGACAGAGAAAATGGGCACGGATTTCAATTTACCAAACTCAGCCGGAATGACTAAGATAATGCCTGTGGGGCATACTGAACACTCGAAATGGTTACCAAGGCCCCAGCCATACGGGCCGGATAATCCACAGGGGAATGGAGGCTTTTCGCTGCGGAGAGTGACAGCGTGATCTCACGTTCCCCCGCGGCTCTGTCCTCTGGCCTTCAACAGCCGATCAAACCAGCAACACAGCAGAAACACAGCAGGACCGCCAGGGCTATTTTTGGGCAGGAACGCACAGGAACTGAGTTCCGGCTGGCTTCCAAGTTGGCCACGCCCAGCAGGAACTCATTAGCATAATAGGCCACACCCAACATCAGAAACTCATTAGGACTGGCTACATTAGGGGTGGGTGGCCTAACATGCAAAGGAGTTCCTGCTACAATAAAAGGCCCTGGGTTCTGACAACAAACAAGGTAAACAGAATAAGAAGCAAAAGGTGGGTGTGGCTGGATGAGCATGCGTCTGGTAACATGGGGGTGTGGCCTAATATGCCAATGAGCTGTGCTGTCAGGGGTGTGGCCTAATATGTTAATGAGTTTCTGCTGTTGGGTGTGGCCTATTATGCTAATGAGTTCCTGCTGGGCTTTTCTTAGATTCCAGGTTCAGATGAGATGGAGCTAGCCTGGGCTATCCATGTGTTGTGTACCAAGGATGAGTCAACCCTAAACTAGCCCTGGGGTTGGGTTGAGCTTGCGTCCACAAAACAATAGTTGCCTAAGATCCTAGAATGGACCAATAGAGAAACAATGTAATGTAAATAGCCTATTGTTGGTGTTTTAAAATAAGCCTCTACTTGCCAGCTTCACCCACTCTCTCTCTCAATCCAATGAGCATTTCAAAAAACAAACAAATAAACCGCCCTCTGCTACCAAATTTGTTGTAAAATAGTCAAAAGTGTTTAATACTCAGACTATCAATGGATCTTGCTCTATTGGAAAGAAGAGATTTCTTTGCTTTTAGAAACCTTTATTTCTAAGGGTAAAAGGTATACGGGATTACTACAAATAAACATAACACTAACAGCTACATTTTTTAAGCTGCCTATAGTCAACACTAGCACACAGATAATGGAGAATCTCTCCTTCTTCTTGACCCCTAGAAAGGAAGTCACCTGAAACAAATGACCAATCTGCATCACAGTAGAAAGCTACTTTTCTAGGGCTAATTCCCCATTGGCTTACTGCCAGGTATCCCTTCCAGGGCAGTCTAAACAATAGCAATGCTAGGCAAACAAGTTAACCCTATAATGACTGAATTGTCAGACCTTGTAAACACATACATTTCCAACAGTTGGGAGTGTTTGGGGCGTGGTTTTTTGCATGCTTAAAAACCAGGCTTCTGCCTGGGATTTTGACTTTCTTCTCCTTGCTGAAATCACTAATAAAGTAGAGCTGATCACTGTACTTGGGGTCTGTTCATCCATGGAGCCCATTATTTAACATCTGGGCCCAATGGGACGAAGGGGAAACTGTCCAGGTAGTGATTGTGTGAACTGGACCAGAGTCAATGTGCTTTTATAGCTACGAGGGCACTCCCTCCATTCGGATGCCTTTTCTCTTCCATTGTCTCCCCCCCCACCCCAATCAGAAAGTTTCTTTTCCACTACACCAATTCCCATATGTGACCCTCAAGATTCATAGAATCACACAGAGTTGGAAGGGGCCATACAGGCCGCCTAGCTAGCCCAACCCCCTGCTCAATGCAGGATCAGCCTAGAGCATCCCTGACAAGGGTTTGTCCAGCCACTGCTTAAAAGACTGCCAGGGAGGGGGAGCTCACCACCTCCCTAGGCAGCCGATCCCACTGCTGCACAACTCTGGCTTGGGGAATTCTGGCCCCGCTGGTGGACTATCCTAATGATAGGCCACTGTGTGATCAGACTGTTGGACTGGATGGGCCATTAACCTGATCCAGCATTGGCTTCTCTTATATTTTTATGTTCTTATCCCACCAGAATTATACCTCAGCTCCAGACAACAGGGATCAGTCCCCGTATTGAAAATGGATGCTTTAGAGGGCGGACTCTGTGGTATTGTAACCCACTGAGGTCCCTGTCCTCCCTGGGCTCCACCCCCAAATCCCCAGGAATTCCCCAGCCTGGAGATGGCAACGCCCTGCTGGCAGCCAGGGAGGCCTGGCAACCCTTGGGCAAATGGAACAGGCATACAGGGGTCAATTCTACCAGTCATGGGATTCAGCATGATCCCTCTGGAGTGTTATCGGGGTCCAGGATCACAACATTTTGCCTTACACTTTGCCAGGTTGTCTGAGCTTCTGAGTCATTTCCCACTTCTGCATGCATTAGCTGACCTATTTCTCCCGGATCGTTCTGTTTCTTTCCTGCACACCAAAATCTGTGCGCTGCCTTTGATATTTGCAAGGTGGAATAAGCGGGCCCCGTTCTGCACTGTGTACATTTGAGCAAATGATGTATGTATATTATGCACATTGATATAGGTGTCTGGGGTGTGTTTGGCCAGATACCGTTTATTGAGTGTAACATGTCAGATTTTGTGTGTACGTGTGAGAGAGAGAGAGACAGAAAGAGGGCTTTTAAACAGCAGGTTTTTATGCCGGCCATAAAGCCATGTAATGGTCAACTCTGTTTACATTCTTCAAGGTTGCTTTTGTATGTTTGGTCGGTTCTGTTGTTGGCAACATTCGCCTTGCTTGGTTTTTTGAGAGCCAGTTTGGTGTCGTGGTTAGGTGTGCAGACTCTAATCTGGGAGAACCGGGTTTGATTCCCCACTCCTCCACTTGCACCTGGCTGGATGACCTTGGGCAAGCTGTAGTTCATATAAGAGCTGTCCTTGAAAAAAGAGCAGTTTCTGTCAGAGCTCTCTCAGCCCCGCCTCGCTCACAGGGTGTCTGTTGTGGTGAGGGGGAGGGAAAGGAGTTTGTAAGCCGCTCTGAGACTACGAGCGAAGGGCTGGGTATAAATCCAATCTCGCCTCCTATCTCTCCTCCTCCTCCTCCTCCTCCTCCTTCTAGCCTCCAGGTAGCACTTGGAGATCTCCCACTATTACAATTGATTTCCAGACAATCGAGGTCGGTTCCCCTGGAGACAACAGCTGCTCTGGAGGGTAGACTCTGTGGCACTGTAGAGCCCCCTTGAAGTCCCTCCTCTCCCCTAACCCTGCCCTCCCCAGGCTCCGCCCCCAAATCTCCAGGTCTTTCCCAACCCAGACCTGGTAACCCTACGCTCCCTCTAAGCTATGGAGTCTTGTGAGCAAAAACTCTACTTTGTGAGCTGCTGGCATTAAAGTTGTGAGCCAGCGATTTGGCTGCTGCACAAACTAGTTTGCTCTGGCCATCCTTCTGGTGCTAAGACAAAAATGTGTGAGCCGGAGGCTAAAAAACAGTGAGCTAGCACACACTAACCCAGCTTAGAGGTAACACTTCTTGTGAGCAAAAATTCTACTTTGTGAGCGTCCGGCATTAAAGTTGTGGGCAAGTGATTTGGCCGCTGCATAAATTCATTTGCTCTGGAGGCCATCCCTTCCTGGGCCAAGACAAAAATGGGTGAGCCTGAGGCTAAAGAACTGTGAACGAGCTCACACTAACTCAGCTTAGAGGGAACATAGCTGGTAGCCCTGTGCTCCATCTTCTTTCGCATGATGGTCTTGGGCCACCACTGACAATGAATTGACCTCCATCTACCCATGTTACAGACAGCTTTGCTACTGTTGACTTCATCCCCAGTGTGGGTAAAAAACCAGGGTTGCCAATTCTGCATTGGGAAATTCCTCTAGATTTTAGGGGGGGACCTTGGGAAGGTGGGGTTTGGAAGAAGAAGAAGAAGGAAGAGGAGGAGGAGGAGGAGATTGGATTTATATCCCGCCCTTCAGTAGAAGTCTCAGAGCGTCTTACAATCTCCTTTCCCTTCCCGCCCCACAACAGACACACTGTGAGGGAGGTGGGGGGCTGAGAGAGGTCTTTTGAGGACTGCCCTTGAGAGAACAGCTTTGAGAGAATTGCGACTGACTCAAGGTCACATCAGCAACTGCTTATGGAGGAGTGGGGAATCAAACCCAGTTCTCTCAGATTAGAGTCCATGCTCCTAACCACAACACCAAACTGGCTCAGCAGGGTATAATGGCATAGAGTCCACCCCCCCCAGGTAGCCATTTTCTCCAGAGAAACTGATCTGTACCGTCTGGAGATCAGTTGAAATTGTGGGAGGTCTCCAGACCCCATCAGGATGTTGGCAACCATATAAGAAACATGGAAGAGTCACACACCAAGTTCACGGCACGTGAATGTCTTTAAAGCCGAAAACTTCATTGCCAGCAAGCATGCGATATTTCCCCCCCAGAAGACCGAAACGATTCAGGCTGAAGCAAGGGGGGAAGCGTTAAGAACAGACGCCAAACCCCTGAGAGGCAAATGAATAGCTGTTGCCAGTGCTAGTCAGTCGCTAGCGTTTACAAGAAATAAAGTGTATTCCTGCACTGAATGCTAATATATATTTTTTTTAAAAAAAGAAACCCTCAGAACAGGGCTATTATCTGAAACAAACAATTCCTTGTATTGGTTCGGTACACAACTAAACCACAGGGAGGCCGAGAACAGACTGCAGTTTCTTTTTCTGTCTCTCTTTTAAAAAAATCTGTTGCTAGAAAATTGCGCCAGTTGGATAAATCCGGGTTAAATGGCATTTTGTTTATTTGGGGGGGGGAACAACTACTGAACTCAGATTAACTCTGATGTACACACTGTTCCGTTTTAATAATGCTTCATCTCCCCCGTGCTGCCCAACGGGTTCCAAACTGATGCTTTACTTTGCACACACTGGATTTAAAAAAACACACACCATATTAATGCTATCCAGTTAGAATCGGTTATTTTTTGGAGCTTCTCTGTGTATGCAAGTCTATCAGAGGACGAGGCCCTAGGTCAGTGATGGCGAAACGTTTAGAGACCGAGTGCCCAAACTGCGACCCAAAACCCACTTATTTATCGCAAAGTGCCAACACGGCAATTTAACCTGAATACTGAGGTTTTAGTTTAGAAAAAACAACTCATACATTAACTTAAGACGATCCAAACAAAGTAAGGAAAGCAATCCCAAATGCTTTCATTTACTTAAAATTATTTGGCAGAGAATTCAACACTTTAATAATGGACTGGGCCTGGCTGGGGCGATGGCACGCGTGCCCACAGAGAGGGCTCTGAGTGCCACCTCTGGCACCCGTGCCATAGGTTTGCCACCACTGCCCTAGGTCTTTTGCAGGATATTTTGGATAGGTTTTTCTCATTTGGTTTTTCTCAACCTCTTGGTGACTTCTAGTTACTAGTCCAATAGCATCTTTGTTGTTGTTGAGCGGCGGACTGTAATCTGGAGAACTGGTTGTGATTCCCCACTCCTCCACATGCAGCCAGCTGGGTGACCTTGGGTCAGTCACAAGTTCTCTCAGAGCTGTTCTCTCAAGAACAGTTCTCTCAGAGCTCTCTCAGCCCCACTGACCTCACAGGGTGTCTGTTGTGGGGAGAGGAAGGGAAAGGAGATTGTAAATCGCTCAGAGGCTCCGAGGGAAGGGTGAGGTATAAATCCAATCTCCTCCTCTTCCTCCTCCTCCTAGGATCGCACTGCAAGAGAAATTCCACTCCTGCATCCGATCAGACAATCTGAACTAAACCCTTTCCCACAGGCTTTGCCTCTCCAAACAGTTTAGCGGCAGAGCTCTCCAGGATTAATCTGTTAAAGGATGATTATCAGCTTTTAATTCTGATAATACAAAAGAGTAAGGGGGTGAGTTCAGTTCTTTGAACTATAACCGGCAAACCAGACAGAAAACCAGACAGAGACTTTTATCCAGGGCCTTTTTGTGGGTTTTTTTTTTTTCTTTTAAGAGGTGCCGGAACGCTCAAGAGGGAAATGAAGTTTTCAGTCTGTATACTGAAAACACACAAACTTTAAAACAATCTTAAAAGAATTTTGTTGAAGAAGTTCCAGAGCTCTGTTCCGGCACATTCCCCCTAGGAAAAAAAGCCCTGCTTTTATCTTTTATCGAGAAAAGAAAGGATTCTCTTCATTATGCAAGGCAGAATACAGGCAAGTAAAAATCAACCGTGAAGACGAATGATAAAATGATCAAAGCTCCTCGCATTGCTTAACCATATTATAATGAATAATAGTTTTAAAAGCCAATCAGGTGTCATCTTTTTGTTTCACTTCTTTTAAAGGTAACGGTAAAGGAGTGCATACTTATAGAACAATATCAATCTTATCTTTTTCCTAAATCCGTTCTCTCATAATCATGTGATTATTATCTAGATAACGGGTCGGTGCATAACTAAATATGAGAGATAATCAACACAAGTGCAAATAAGGCAACCAACACATGCATATGAGTCACAGCTGATAGAAAGCAAGACAAGAAAGCCAATCTCAGCTTTGAGCACCCATGAATCTGCCTTATACAGAATCAGGCCACTGGTCTATCAAGATCAGTATCGCCTACTCAGACCGGCAGCTGCTCACCAGGGTCTTAGGCAGAGGTCTTTCCCATCACCTCCTACCCCTGGTCCTATTAACTGGGGGTGCTGGGGATTGAACTTGTGACCTTCTGCATGCAAAGCAGAGGCTCAACTAGAATGATCAAAGGATTGGAACACTTTTCCTATGAAGAAAGGGTAAAGCGCTTGGGGCTGTTTAGCTTGGAGAAACGACGGCTGAGGGGTGACATGGTCGAGGTTTATAAGATTATGCATGGGGTAGAGCAGGTCGAGAAAGAAGTCCTTTTCTCCCTTTCTCACAGTGCAAGAACTTGTGGGCACTCCATGAAATTGCTGAGCGGTCAGGTTAGAACGGATCAAAGGAAGTCCTTCTTCACCCAAAGAGGCATTAACACCTGGAATTAACTGTCACAGGAGGTGGTGGTGGCTATAAGCATGGACAGCTTCAAGAGGGAATTAGATAAGCATATGGAGCAGAGGTCCATCACTAGCTATTAGCCACAAGGTGAAGATAGGAACTCCAAGTCTGGGGCAAGGGATGCTCTGTATTCTTGGTGCTTGGGGGCGGGGGGAACAGTGGTAGGGCTTCTAGTGTCCTGGCCCCACTGCTGGACCTCCTGATGGCACCTGGTATTTCTGGCCACTGTGTGACAGAGTGTTGGATTAGATGGGCCATTGGCCTGATCCAACATTGGCGTCTCTTCTGTTCTTATGTTCTTATGATGGTCAGTATTGTCTATGTAGACTGGTAGTGGCTCTCCAGGGTCTCAGGCAGAGGTCTTCCACATCACCTACTGCCAGGTCCTTTTAACTGGAGATGCTGGGGATTGAACCTGGGACCTTCTGCATGGCAGGCAGAGGCTCTACCACTGAGCTATGGCCTCTCTCCTTAAACTCTTAACCTCTGTTAAAAGGCAGTTAATCTAACTGTTCTGTAACTGCTTCAATTAACTGTCCAAGATCAAAGTAATTTTAAGCAGAGTTCACTGGCTATTGTAAAGTGCCTGAACTCTTGGTTAACTTGAAAATTCTGCAAAGAAAAAAGAAAGTTTTGAGTCCAGTGGTACCTTTAAGACCAGCAAAGTTTCATTCAAGGTGTAAGCTTTTGTGTGCACACACACCTCTTCAGATACGATGAAATGGAAATCACCAGTCCATACATATAGGTCGAGGGTGAGCAGTAAATTAGCATACAGCATAATGGAGACGTTTAACAGATTCAAGGACCAAACAGGAATAACAAGTTTAGTTTATACGGTTACTATTTGTTTGGGCTTAATTCGGGGGCGGGGGGGGACATAGTGAAGGAAATTGTCAAAATTGGAGACTGAAGGGCAGATATATCCTTAATTGTGCAATGCTGAGATTAATTAATTCACCCTCGACCTATATGTGTAGACTGGTAACCATATGAACTAAGCTTATTCCCTGTATGATCCTTGAATTTGTTAAACATCTTCATTATGCTGTATACTAATTTACTGCTCCTCCTCGAGCTATATGCATGGACTGGTAATTTCCATGTCATTGTATTTGAAGAAGTGTGCGTGCACAGAGAAGCTTATACCTTGAATAAACCTTTATTGGTCTTAAAGGTGCCAACCTTAAAGGACTCAAACGTCGTCCTGCCCCTTCAGAACAACACGGCTCCCCACCGGAATCTATCTGCAAGAAAAGGTTAGAGATGCAATCAATGTTCCCTCTAAGCTGTGGAGTCTTGTGAGCAAAAATTCTACTTTGTGAGCTACTGCCGTTAAAGTTATGGGCAAACAATTTGGCTAGTGAATAAATTAGTTTGCTCTGGAGCCATCATTCCTGAGCTAAGACAAAAATGGGTGAGCTGGAGGCTCAAAAACTGTGAGCTAGCACACACTAACTCAGCTTAGAGGGAACACTGGATGCAATAGCTACCTCTAGAGCACTGCTTCTGCCCATGGAGGCTCTATTTAGCCATCGTCGCTAATAGCCATTGACAGACGCCTCCTCTACAAATTTGTCCAATCCCGCTTTTCACCCCAGGAAGAGATTATTGACTGTCCGAATCCTGGAAGAAGAAAATCCTTTTTTTCTGACTACAGTTTTCTTCCATGAATGGATGGAAGGCTATACGAAGGAATGGTCTGTTGACGACTGTGGATGCATTGGGAGTGGGTAATTCACGAACCTTTTCAAAGGGCACTCCAGAGCGTATTAGCCAGTTGGTTGGTAGGCAACTGCATTCTGAGTGATCTCTTCTATTATCAGGAGGTTACGGAAAGCGGAGGCGCTGTGCAGGAATCAAAGCAGAGACGAAGAGATGTGGCTCGCACACCCTCTGCTGGTTCATAACAACAATCATCATTGTGTGCCATTAAGTTCCAACATAGGGGCCGCTGGTGGCTCAGAGGTTAAGACACTGAGCTGCAGACCGGAAGGTCTGTCGTTTGGCAGTTCAAGACCCTAGTGCCGCATGACGGAGTGAGCTCCCGTCTCTGGCCCCAGCTCCTGCCAACCTAGCAGTTCGAAAGCAAGAAATTGCAAGTAGATAAATAGGTTCCACTTTGGCGGGAAGGTAACAGCGTTCTATGTGCCTCGGCCTTTAGTCATGCCAGCCACATGACCACAGAAAAGTCTTCGGACAGCGCTGGCTCTTCGGCTTGGAAACGGAGATGAGCACCGCAACCCTAGAGTTGGACTCGACTGGCTTTCAAGCAAGGGAACCTTTACCTTTACTTTTAAGTAACAACATACAGTGATCCCAGGACCATGGGGTTTTCAAGGCAAGAGATGAGCAGAGGTGGTCTGCCATTGCCTGCCTCCACATAGTAACTCCGGTCTTCCTTGGTGGTCTCCCATCCAAGTACTAACCAGGGCCGACCCTGCTTAGCTTCCAAGCCCTCGTGAGATTGAGTTAGGACAGCTGTACTATCAGGTGCTGGTTAGGCCTTTGAAAACAATTCAGGATTTGAGTAAACAGGATGTCGCCGTTGTCAACGTGGTTTATTTTAGCTCAGATTTTTTTAAAAAACAATCTTTTGAAATCGGTCAGCTACCCAAATGGGAATACAGATGATCATGTAATGAGTGAGAACTTCCCATCGCAGGCCAGCTGTTGACCTTAGTGTTATCCTGCTAAGTGACGATGATGGTGTTATTCATTTCTCTCCTCATCACCTGGCAGGACAAAACAGTATCAAGGCGTTACCTGCACGCAGTGGTACATCACTGATTGTTAAATGGCTGTGTCAGGATTCATCTAGGGAGAGCCTCAGAGAGAAATATTAATGCTTGAACTATGGGGAAGAACTACAGACCAGCAAAGCTGTGCTCCACAGCATTATGGAGAAAGGCAGGGCTATTTTTGGGCAGGAACGCACAGGAACGGAGTTCCGGCTGGCTCCCAAGTTGGCCACGCCCAGCAATGAGTGAGAACTTACCATCGCGGGCCTGCTGTTGACCTTAGTGTTATCCTGCTAAGTGATGATGAAGGTGTTACTACAGACATTTCTCTTCTCATCACCTGGCAGGACAAAACAGTTGGCCAGAGTATCAAGGCGTTACCTGCACTCGGTGGTACATCACTGATTGTTAAATGGCTGTGTCAGGATTCATCTAGGGAGAGCCTCGGAGAGAAATATGAATGCTTGAGCTATGGGGAAGAAGTACTGCTGCTGGGCGTGGCCTATTATGCTAATGGAGAAAGGACATGTGATATTCATATCCCGTGATCGGAACACCCAGGTTGGTATTTAGCCCTAAAAGAAGAAGTGTGTGTGTATGTGTGGTGATCTGTTGGTTTCAGGGAGGGAACGTGATCTCTTTGCCCTCATTCTTTTCCCCCAATCAAAAATACTCCCCCCAGACTGCTTTATGGGTACCATTCTCCCGTACCGAGAATTAAACCAGGGGCATTTGCAAATAGGGAAACAGAAGGAGGGGGGAGTGAGTTGCACTTTCCCCAGTTCATGGCCCTGATCCAGATTCCCTAAAAGCCAAGAACATAATCCACGTTCATAGAATCATAGAATCACACGGTGTTGGAAGGAGGTCCTACAGGCCATCTAGTCCAACCCCCTGCTCAGTGCAGGATCAGCCTAGAGCATCCCTGACAAGCAGGGGTCATTTCCTGCAGGAGCACACAGGAGCGGCGCTCTGACAGTAAAGAGCCCAGGGGGTGGGCACATGCAACAAGCCCCGCCCCCTGCTCCCAGCAGCCCTCAGTCACAGCAAGAAGCAGCCAGGTAAGTTGCAGAGCCCCACCCCCCGGTTCCAAAACAGTCCAGTGGCACCCAGCAGTGGGTGTTGCCTTCTGACACACTTCCGGTGGTGCCAGGGGTGTGTGGCATATGCAAATAAGATATGCTAATGACCTCCTGCACCTCTTTTCTTACGAAATGACCCCTGCTGACAAGTGATTGTTCAGCTGCTGCTGAAAGACTGCCAGGGAGGGGGAGCTCACCACCTCCCCAGGCAGCTGATTCCACTGTGGCACAACTCTGGCCCCAGTCACATGGGAGAGTTTGGCCCGGGAGAGGGACAGATCGGGGGCGCAGCAAACAGGCGCGAGCACACCGCAACATCTGGGAATCGGCTCGCACCCGTCCCCGATCCGTCCCTTCAGGCCAATAACGCGCTGTAAAAAAGAACCACCCCCAGAGGACTTACCTGGGACGCCGCATCAAGCGCGGTCGTGGGATCGCCGGCGTGCTCTTCGTTCAATCCCAGCTCCCAGGCGAACTGCGCATGCTCACACATGCGCAGTTCGGCTGCCTCGCTTCCCGGTCAGTGGCTTCCCCCCGGCATCTGATTGTGCCGGGGAGGAAGTGTGCGGTGGCTCAGGGGATCTATGTGATCCTGCCGCCGTGTGTCTCTTTTGGTGCGGCTTTTAAAAGCCGCACTTTGCCTGTGTCCCCCCCCACCCCCCGTGTGGCAGGGGCCATTGACTGTCAAAAAGTTTTCCCTGAGATCCAGCCGGTACCTTCCCGGTTCCCGCCCTGAATTTAAACCCATGATTGCAAGTCCTCGCCTCTGCTGCCAAGAGGAACAGCTCCCTGCCCTCCTCTAAGGGACAGCCCTTCAGATACTTCAAGAGAGCCATCCTGTCCCCCCTCAGCCTCCTCTTCTCCAGACAGACCATTCCCCAGTCCCTCAGCCTTTCCTCATAGGGCCTGGTCTCCAGGTTAGTACCTTCTATTGGTACCAACCGGATGACACATAATAGTGTGTAAGGTTTTGAGTTCACCAGAATTCTTCCTCAGGCCAGAGGGGGGGAAAGAGGAAAAAAGCAGATTCTCCAAGTCCTGGTTTCGAGAACTCGTCACGGCAGCATATGATGGATCTTCTGGCAGGCAAAGGATTGAGTTTCAGGTCGCTGAAGGCTTTTGTTTGTTTTTTGCGGTCAAGTCACAGCTGAGTGATCGTGACCCCAGAGGGTTTTCAAGGCAAGAGACATTCAGAGGTGGTCTGCCATTGTCATGTTATGACCCTGGTATTCCTTGGTGGTCTCCCATCCAAATACTAGCCAGGTCTGACCCTGCTTAGCAGCCAAGATCTGACGAGATGGGGCTCTCCTGGGCTACTGAAGAAGTGTGCACACACGTGGAAGTTTATATCTTGAACAAAACTTTGTTGGTCATAAAGGTCCCAACCAGAGGTCATTTCGGGGGGGATCGCGGGGGATCGCAGTTCCCCTGGGTGAGGTACGAGGGGCGGGGCACACGACAAAGCCCCGCCCCCTGCTTCCAGCCGCCCCGCTTCCGGCCCTCATTCAGCCAGGAGGAGGCAGGAGAAGAGGGAGGGTAAGTTGCTTCCTTCCTGCCTCTCCCCACCCCTGCCTGCCTGGGGCCAAGGAGGGCCTTCGCGGGGCTTCCTTGCACTCCCGCCGGCCTTGCAGGTCCAC